>NW_025937576.1:0-20067 GCF_000764305.2 Hyalella azteca | reverse complement strand
TTGTTCAAAACGGAATCCGAGTTCGTGTAAAAACATTTTAAAACTTTTTGTCCACTTTCACTTTGATGTTTGCGGTTACTTCCTACATTATTTACAGGCCTTGATCTACGGACATCATTCCTTCTAATTACTAGTCCTCCATCTCCTCCGACTGTCCGTGAGCTGCCGGTGTTGTCTTGGCAGCTTGGAAGCGATTGACCTGATTGACCTGGAAGTCTCGACCTGTTACATCTGAAACTTCAAGTAAACTTGTAGCTAGCCACGTTGTGTCCAATCGGGCGACTAATTTGTAACAAGGTTTCCATGATTTGTTTGTTTTTCATTTAATTTTTGTTCTGGTGCTTAAAAACTGATTAAATTTGATAAAGACAACGATCAGCTTGGCAAAAATATACTTTTTAACGAATTTTCTCATTTATGGAAAAAAGGCGCTATTGTGCTCGTCATGTCCGTCTGCCTGTCCATCTGTTCGTTTGTCTGTCTGTCTGTCCGTGACTTTACGTTTTCATCGACATGAAAATGCGCTCTCTATCACTCACTGCAGTGAGTACTGAGTTATATTTTTTCTCGCTTACGTTGTCTGAATTTCAACATAAACGAATTATTTGTAATACAAATTCTCAATTGAAATTTAAAGTCTGAATGCGTGTTATTGAATGCATCCAACATCAGAGAATACTTTTTGAACCATTTCTGTCGCAAGCAATTTCCTTCAGCGATAATGCTAATGAAAAATGGTTTGGTTGGATTGAAACAAACTTGTACCTCTTTACATGATCGCCATTTGTTCCAATTATCAATATTTCATGTTTATGAAATTTTTTTTATTTACGATTAACAAATAGTCGTATAGCATTTATTCAATTAAAATGGATTTTTTATGTCTAACAGATGGTCATCTCGAGATCTGTGATTGGTTGGCTTTGAAGCAGTCGCATTTTTATCCAGTAAATTGGTCTAAAGCCTTGAAGGAACTATTCCGGGCTTCACGTAATGGCTCCAATAAGGAAACTATTCAAGAAGTAAGTATTTCTTTAGTTTAAGATTAGGCATTTCCAACAATTTTTTCACAAGGAAACTCACAATTTATGTAAATTTGAACAAATTTCTAATCGCTACATCAAATAGGAAATAATTTCTGAAAACTGTAACTTTTTCGCAGATCTTCCCAGACAGCTACGGCGCGCATTTTGGCAACACTATCACTAAATTTCACATCCCGATGAATGGTAGTCTACTTCTCCAAATCGCACGAAAAGTCTGCCCGATAACTGTGAAGAAACACCCATTACTCAAGAATTCTACGTAACATGACGTTTGGTTTTCGGAGCGAGTTTTAATGCTTTCGTCGATTAGCGAGATTTTGTTAATGAAAAATGGTTATGCCGGATTGCAAACTTGTACCTGTTTTCCTGACGGCACTTTTATTCCAATTATAAATATTTCATGTTTTGGATATTTTTTTATTCACGATTAACGTCGATAGCATCTCTTATGAGAAACTCGGTTTTCCAGAGAAAAGAAGTATTAAAATTAACGTACAACGGGGTCCTTATAACGATCCTAATTCGGCGTGACAAATGAAGCACTGCATTCATCATCAGCTGCAGTACGGTCAGCCTGGGCGTAACACGATCGGCGGTGAAGACGAACACGTACATTACATGTCCCATACATTAAATGTCCCAATGTTTCATCGCAACTCTCTCTCCGTATTATTTTTGACGTGGCCTATTCATACGAGAACTTTTTTGCACCAATATTTGAGAAAAGCCTAAGAAGCTACCTACGTAATCAAGCTACATAAAAGAAAGTGCTCATCGATAATAAATTATGATAAACTAGAAGGAAGGAAACCCTTTTCAATACTATTTTTGTTCAGCATCATTTTCCACGAGTACGGCTTGTCCTATTGTAGAACTCATAAGTTTGAATTGACTTCTCAAACGTGTAGCTATCATTTGGCCGTCATTTTTTTGCTGAATGAGTTACAATGTTGACCTACTGGGAGGCACAAACGGCTTTGACTCGAGTTAATAGTTAACACATGTATTTAAATGAGCATGTTTCGGTGTGCGTTATGTAATTCATTAGGGTTCCTATATTTTTTAATTACTCTACAGCTTAAAGGATGGAGCTGCACGTAGTGGAGGTCATGTACCCTTTTTGCATTTTATTGGAATTTAAGTTCAGCCATCATATTCCAAAGAGGATGTAGCGCAGCGGTCCCACCAATCGCGGCACAGCTTGCGCGATAGCGCAGCTACTGGTAGTCCTCGCCGGCCTGGGGCCGTACTTGTGAAACATCGCTAAGTGCTCGTATATATAGTTGCTTAAGGCTAGTATGGAGAACCGCCAGGTCCCGGACAGGTTCCTAAGGAGTTCTTCACTAATTAGGCGGAACTTTACTCCACTCGTAAATGAGATGACGATCTGAAATTTTCCATACTTATCTAGGTATTTATTTACAATCCGTGTAAAGGAACAAAAAATATGTAAGCTTTGTATAACACCAGTTATGATAGATGATAATTTTGTACCTCGATGTTAATTAAACCGGCGTCTTATCGAAATTTTTGAGACGTTAACGTGTAGTACTATTTATTCTCTATCTGATGTTACTAAATACATGTCAGAATCAACATCCATTTTGTAAATATTCACGGCCTAGAAATGCTGTCTCTTATACACATCTAGATGTGTATAAGAGACAGGTGTATGTGTNACCGGCAGGATGTCGTACCTCAAGACAAAAAAGTGCGTTTCTGCTGTTTTCTGAGAGTAATTATTTATTTGCTCTCATTATTTAATTTGCATGCATGATAAAAAACGTAAATTTGAATGAATAGAAATTTGAAGTTTTAAATTTTAAGGGGGAGCAATGTTAAAGCAACTCGTTTAAATATACATCGTATATTTTAAGGGTTAAAACCTGTCACTTTACAATTCGCAGTTTCTGCTTATTATATCTTGAATGAGGCAACATTTTAACTGGAATTGAGGCAGATGAATCAGGATAAAAAGCCTTTGGAAAATTTAAATCACAAAATGAAACTTGACCTGGTACAGATCGTAAGCATTTTCTGTCATTATTCGGATGTGATATAAAACGGCATTAAAAATTTTCCAAACACTTCTATGTAAGAAAAATGAAGGAGTGAAAAGAAGAAATAAATCTTCTAAAAAAACTATTCACTTTCCCTAGCTGGACGCAAAACTCACCTGGCGGTTAAAAAGAATTTTTCGGTAATGTAGTCGTCACACAATGAGTTTTCAAAACTCAAATAGAATTTATATGTATTTGCAGCCCGTCTGTAACACTCGTCTTTTTGGGACCGAGAACAACTCATCGGCCCACAACGGCCGTAGACATCTACTGAAATATAGTAATTGAGTTCTTCCCCTAACCTGTAAAGGAAGTATGAATTCATCAAAAAAGCGAATAATTCTTATGTACCTTCATTAAAATGTTACTCATTTACAAGAAGTAATAGCTGATCTACATACAAAATTAAGACAGAATGTTAATTCCTCTCTATAGCAAGTACCGGTAGTGCAGTTAAGAAAAAATAGTTTATAAAAAGACCATTTTCCATAAACTTCTTCAATATTTAAATTTTCCATTGCCAAATATTGTTACGCAAACAAGGACATCTATACCTACGACTTGCCGCCTCGATAACCGTATAAATACCCAGAGTTTAGTAGTTCTCAAAAATTTCCAGTAACTGACCCCTTTGCGTGGTAGTAAACCCACCATGACCCATACAACAAGAGAAAACCCACTCATTTTCATCAGCGCAGATACCTTTACTGTTGATTTAGTAAGGCCCTAGCTGGCATTTCTGCTACGGGCATTTCAATACGCGTTTGTGTCACAAAGAACCATCGCTCAACTTGTTTTGAGCATCAAATTTGACCCCAGGAGGGGCGAAGAAATCACTTTCACAGAAAAAGCTGGTTGAGAATGGAATGTGAACTTTCAAGACGAATATGCTGGTTTTGGGGAAAACAGAAAGGATATTTAGGTCCTGCAATAAGGGCTGCTTGACTGTTTTATCTTGGATCTAGGCTTGGGCGGCAGTGTTGTAGGTTCCATCTTTACTTTTTCATCATTATTATTAATATTGCGTTTGAACTCTTCTAACTCTTCTTAGACAGGAAACAAGTGCATCATGATCTCTCAATGCAGTTCTTCTGCAACCAAGCAAGGTATTAATCTCTCATGCTACCTCATGGTATTCTTCTCTCTTACTACTACCTAAACACTGGAGCATCTATCTCTTATCGACTTTGATTTTACCGAGGGATGGCTTAAAAACGAATGCCTGAATGGTATGACTTTATGATGAGTTAAGCCTAAAGTCAAGCTGATGCTCCACCTTCGTCGTCCTCCGTCTTCAGGTCATCGATAGGCAAGTCGCCCCGCCCTTGGTTTCCGGATGTAACGTTGAACATGTTCCGACGATTTGCCCTTCATTGGGCCAGCTGATGTATGATACTGTTTCTTGTCACTTGCTGAGAGTTGACTTCGAACTTATCTCTTTCGAAATGTCCACCAGAGCCAACCCATCCATTTCTGCTTCGCGCGACTATTCCCTCGAGGTGGTGATCGAATTTGTCTTCGTTACTCATCAACACTCCGAGATCTCTAACAATTTGTTTCTCCTCAATTTCCGTGCCATCCGATGCTAAGTAGCGATGTGGCATCCCTGTCTCTTTGCCGACTATGTATCTCATCACTTCGAACTTGGTACCATTGAATTGCATATTATGCACGAGGGCCCAATCGTAGATTGTCGACAAGAATTTGAAACAAGAACCAACACCAGGGGCCACGACTATAACCTAAAAAACTGCGTTGTAATACATCCATGCGACAACGTTTCTTCTCGCTTCGAGTCAACGACATGTAGAACAGCCTCCCTGATAGCATCGTTGACGCTTCTAGTATGAACGCCTTCAAGAACAGACTAGACGAAGCTATGCAGGAGTATATGTTCAGTCTTAAAATGCCTAGCAAATTACGGACCAGGCAAGAAGTCCAGCAGCTATCTCACTCAATTGCCAGTTATGGAAAGATCGGGTTCCAAAGGCCGGATCCCTTGTAAATCAAGTCAGGAAAATTTCAGGAATCGGCAACAGGTCATGGGCCTATTTCTTCAGTGCCGACACTTTTTTTCTATTCTAAGTCATACTGTAACCTATCGCAGTCTATGTTCTCTGTGATCCTCATCAGCACTCTTGTAGCGTCCGCAAATGATGCGTGGGTAAGCTCTGAATCAATATCGGCGATGTGGATGAGGAAGAGGATCGGTCCATTCACCGAGCCTTGTGGTACTCCGCTTTTCACCCTCCCTTCTCTCGATTTACAGTTTTCCATTTGACAGCTTGTACTCTTTTTGTGAGGAAATTGTGGATCCACCCTAACAGGCTTTCTCCTATCCCTAACGGCCTCGGTTTTCTGGATAGCACCCCATGGCCAACTTTGTCAAAAGCTTTAGCAAAGTCTAGGTACACTACGTCCATAGCAGCTCCTTCCTCTAGTAGGGCTACAATACGGTGATGGTGCTCCAATAACTGTGACAAACAGGAACGAATTCGCCGGACAGTGTTGTCCATTATTATAGTTCAGCCTCTTCTATATACTGGACAAGCCTCCTGGCCACTACCTTCTCAAAAACATAATAATAATATTAATAATAATAATTATAATAACAATAATAATAATAATAGCGGTTCCAGCGTTCATTAGGCCGTAGGCCTGTCGCCGATTCTTAACATCGCAGAACATTCACTGCATTTTGCGGTCTCGAACTCGCAACTCACGGCTACAATTCTGCTCTGCTTAACCGTCCTACATAATTTTACGTTCACCGCATCTGAGGTTAGGTTTCAGATAGCATAGTTCTGTTCCAAAATTTATCGTCCTTCGAAAAGTGGCCGTTCGACCGAGGGCTGGTTCGACCCACGGCCTAGATACGGACGGCTTGAAGTGTTGATGGTTACGTTCGGAAGGCTGGAATCATGATGGTCCATTACATCCAGGGCAGTGGTGGTCTTCGGCAGGCGTCCCGTATTGCATACGTCGAACTTACTAACCAAATTTCAAGCTCCTAACGGCGAGTGACACCTCTCCTTGCTTTCCATCGCCAATCTGAACGAAAATATGACATCAACTAGGAGGGGAATGGCCTCAGCCCAACTGGACTAGAAGGCAAAAGATTGCGGAGTTTAATTGTACGAAAATCGTTACTGCTGTAATGTGAAATTTCTGAGCAATGGTACCACACATCGTGCGAAACAATTGAAGATGATGAAAACGAATTCATCCTGAAGGGTAGTGAAATGGATTGTCCCTGTCTACATTGGTACTGCACCAAGTAATGCAACAAAGGAGCCGGCAAACTTCTCAATCGAATGACTGAAATTCAGAGGCAGATAGATAACCTAACTGAGCTTCTAACGCTGGTAGACAGGAAGATGATATGATCAAAAACTCAAGTACACGAAGGAAAATTCACCCAGAAAATGATAGACACAGTCAAAAAAATAACCAAGGAAGAAGTTCACGCACAAACATCTGAAGAGAAGCTGGAGAAAATAATGGGCATATTAGAATCGAGAGGCGAAGAGCAAATTACAAAACTTGAAAAAAAAATAAAAAGAAAGCATAATTTGATGTTGTTTCATGTTTCAGAGAGCAAGACCAAGGACAGGAAGGCCAGAGTGAGAAGAAAAATAACAGATCAACGAACTGCTGACGGAGGTTAAAGTTGATCACAAACTGTTGGAGCACCGTCGCATCGGCAGGTTCACAGAGGCCACCAATCCAAAGGAGCAGAAGCATCGTCCAGTATGCCTCACCTTCTCATCCGAAACAATGAGAGATGAAGTGTTGAAGTCCTACCACAGAGCATGAAAGGAGAATCCAGCCAATGACCAGACGGACGCTAAGTTGTGTATGACTCTTGCTCTGCGGAGGGACATGACACCCCAGGAGAGGAAAGAAGAAGAAAGGCTGTTTGAAGAGCAGAAGTCCAAGCGACAACAGTCCGAGCAGTCGGGGGACGATAAATGCCTATTGGATAAGGACGAACGATCGAGTGGTCAACATCGGCCGGTATCCCCCCGCCAAGGGGAATGAGACCTTTGACGAAGAGCACAGCGAAAGATATAATGTGAAAAAACTACACCTATATTTAGCAGTGTGGACCAAATGATGAACAATAGAGGTGAAATCCAAGCACTGATATAGATACTCACCAGCCTGCTGTGCTGGGCATCGCCGAAATGAAACCAAAGTATTATTGCTTCACCAATGAGGAATGTGAGATTGCCTACAAGGGCTTTGAGATATTTCATAACTTGGGGGAAACAGGCAGAGGCATCGCCCTATATGTGAAAAGAGACTTGAAGCCATCAGTGTGTAATTCGTTGGACAGTGATTTCGCTGAGTCTCTATTTGTCGAATGCCACCTTTCTGGCGATTAAAAGCTTCTCGTTGGACTGATCTATAGAAGCCCTAGCAGCACTGCGGACAACACAGCCAAACTCAACAAAATCCTGCAGCAGGCAGCCGATATAAAACCCTCTCATCTTCTAATTATGGGTGATTTTAACTTCTCGGAATTGGACAGGAACACTGAGAAGAGTGAAGCAGGACCAGCGCACCCCGCCACTGTCTTTCCCAGAGACATAAAAAACGCTTTTCTTCTGCAGCACCAGAAACTTCCAACACGGTACCGTGTAGGACAAATAGTCAACATACTTGACCTAGTCTTCACATACCGAGTTAATATGATCAATGACGTCACCACTACAGCTGGGGTTAGGAAAAGTGACCACTTTTCGCTGATCATCAATGTAAACTGTGATTATGACGTCGCGCCCCAACAAGCTCGCTACAACTACAAGAAAACAGACTTCACAGTTTTGAACCAAGAACTGGAGATATTTAATAGACTGGTTACTGAACTCAAAGAGCTGTCGGTGAACGATTTCTGGTTATGCATCAAGGACATTTGCGTGGAGCAGTTGAGAAATCGACGTCTAAAACATCAACATCGCGGCGCAGAGGGGAGAGTTGGATGGACACTGGCGCACTGGCATCGTTCCGCAAAAAGCACCAGCTGTTTAGAAGATGGCTTCAGACTCGTGCCGATGTCGACTACCAAGCCTTTATAAAGGCAAGAGACCAAGCAAGAACAAAATTTCCCATAGCGCAAAAGAAACAAGAAGAAAATGTTGCCCAATAATGGAAAAGGAATCCAAAGGCCTTTCGGGCACGCGTGAAGTCAAAAACAAAGACACGTTCAGGGGTAGCAGACCTCTAGAAACCAGACGGCACCAAAACTTCCAATGACATGGATAAGGGCATAGCTACTTAACTCTTTTCTCCTAAGTGCACGAAAATTCTCCTAAGTGCTCCTAACAAACACGAAAATTTTGCACTGAAGAAGAAAACGTTCGCAAAGTGCCGACAAGCCTCAAAATGGATAAAACCCCAGGTCCTCATTGCATAAGCCCATTTGTTCTTGCAAAAGCTGCAAACACTCTCGTCAAACCAATTTGCTTTCTCTTTAGACAATCTCTTAGAGTTTGGCGAAATACGGGATGACTGACGGCAAGCAGTGGTTTCACCTATGTTTAAAAAACGTAACATCTGATGCCAGCAAATAGCAGCCGGTCAGCCTGACATCGATACTGTGCAAGTGCATGGGGAAACTGGTACGAAACAGCGTGACAACACATCTACAAGCCAACAGCCTCATTTTCAAGGGGGAGCATGGCTTCGTCGCTGGTTGCTCATGTACAACCCAACTGCTTGAAACTCTTGATGAATGGACTCAGATTCTTGATGATGGAGGCAGCATAGTCGCCATTTACACAGACTTGCAGAAAGCCTTTGACACCGTACCGCATCGACCACTCCTTCTGAAACTCCACACTCTCGGTGTGAGTGAACGAGTACCTTCCTGGACCAGAGCGCGTGATCGCCGGCAGAGAGTAGTTATCAATGGCGTACCACCAACTTAAACATCTGTATGGAGCGGGATCGCGCAAGGCAGCTTTCTCGGGCCGTTACTGTTAGTCGTCTTCATCAACGATCTGCCAGGCAGCGTAAGCTCATCAGTAAAAATGTTTGCAGACGGCACAAAGGTCCATCAAAGAAGCGACATAGCCAGCGCCACAGCAGAAATACAGCCTGACATCGACAAACTCCAACAGTAGTCTAACGACTGGCTCCTGAGATTTCTTCCGCAAAAATGCAGCGTACTCAATCTTGGTGCCAAAAAGTCTGATGCAACTACTAAATGAAGTTCAATGATGCCAATGGCAACGTCTGCATCCTTCAGCTGGTAGAAAGCGGGGCAGAGAAGGATCTGGGTGTTACGCTAGACAATAAGCTCTCATTTAAACATCTGTTTCAGGCAACACCGAAAGGTAACAGAATTGTAGGCACCATTCGCCGCTCATTTACTTGACTAACAGGAAAGACATTTGTGACACGCAACAAGAGCTAGGGGGACAGACTTTTGAGTACGGTCATTCAGTGTATAACCCCCAGACGAAACAACTCTGCTGTGACCTGGAGGATTTCTAGAGACAGGCCTCCAAACTACTGGCTTCACTGAAGGATCAGTCTTATGAAGAGAGACTGAGAACCCTGGGTTTACCCAGCCTTGAGCACCGTCGATGTCAAGGCGACATGATTGAGGTCACAAGTACCTTCACGGCATATATTGTATCCAGCGACATCGCTTCGAACACTCCCCGGCCAGCTACGGACGGAGAGGCTCCACCCTGAAGTTTCAGAAAAAACAGTTTCAGAATCAACATCCGAAGTCACTTCTTCACCAACAGGGTAACAACAACCTGGAATAGTCTGCCATAGAGTGTCGTCGACGCCCCATCAGTCAACGCCTTCAAAAACAAGCTGGATAATTAGTGGAAGTCCCTCCCGTCTGTCCCCCAGACATTGCACCCCATTAGTGCAATCAAAAAGACCCCATCATCGTCGGCCATCTCTCTCAGCATGCCCATCTTGGAGCCCCTCGATGTTGGCCAGCAGAATGCGACTCTCCCCGTCTTGGTGAGCTTACCTTTAGCGACACAGCTCTGTCAGGCGTCCTTGGGTCACTAGCTCCTTTATCTGGAGTTGCATTAGTTCTAGTTGATGAATCTCTCCAATCTCCCGCAAGCAACTACGCAGATTATCCCCTCAATACGTTAAATTATTATGGGGTTAGTCTCAGTAAGTAAGTAATCAGCGTAATTGCTCGCGAGAAATCTGGCGCCGAAGGCTCCCTAGATTATCACGGGTTTTCACCAATCAGGTACCAGCCGCCTTACTCTTAACATGGGGACCGTTTCGGTCAAAAATCTGAAATTGTCGCTTTTCCGGTTTTAAGTACCTGTCATTTTAAAGGTCCAAAAGTTGCGCATCTAATGAGCCCAAAACCATTTTTGTGCGTTAATTTGTTCGTTCACGACGGCTGTCGAGGTGCAAGTAAATCTTATACCTTAAAAGAAGACAAATTTAAGTTTTTCGGCTCTCCTGAAAAATTTAAGTTTTGCACCCTAGAAATCTATCTCCTCCTATGATTTTCAAGCTACAGCAATGAGAAATATACCATTCGATTTGTAAGAAAAATCTCTAGAAACCATCCGATCATTTTTTTTCGATCTCGTTATAGTTTGGATTATATATTGGAAAAAGGGGGTCAGGGTAGGGAAAATTTGTAATTATTTGGGAAAATTATTGAAAATCTCCCCTCCCTCCCGAACAAATTCGAAATTCAAAAAATGGCCGATGGATATTAGATATGGTCGTTACAAAGCGAATGATATATCTCTCGATGTCGTAGCATGTTTAATGAATGAGGAGATAGATTTTTACCGTACCTCCCTTTTTAGCCGTTTTCTTTCTTTTTTTTCGAAAAATTAACACGAACAAAAAAGTCATCGATTTCTGTTTAACATTTGTGTACCAAGTTTAAAAACAATCCGTGCGTAAATAAAAAAGTTTTTTTACCGAACCGGTTCCCTCACGCCGACTTGACAGTGATGAAGAAAGAGAAGAGGTAAGATAACGGAGAAAAGGACTTTCATGTAAGGCAGAATCAATTTACGAAACAGCCTTGTGATCGGTGCTCTTTCTTTAATTTATATGGCTGATGATGCCCACCCCTGTTCTGTTTTCGAAGTGGCTTTCGAGGTAGAATGGAGCATCTTGGAGACAAGAGTGTGGATCAGCCTTAATATGGATCATATGGTGTGTAGTAATAACGTCCGAATTTTTCCTTTTGACTATTAGTAAATCATGACTTGGTGCCGAGTATGCTAGGGGATTCTTCCGCGATGACATCAACAAATATTTCATATATAAGAAGTTCGACATCATGCATGATATATCTCCTTCAGCTTCTAATGTATGTAATTATAGGTGAACTGTTACACAGGAACTTCAACTGATTTTTAGACATCAGTCGAGCATAATCCAAAAGCTAAAAAAGCTGTGAGAAATATGTGGTTGCACCAGGCTGATCCCAACGCAATTATGATCGTACATGAGATTAGTTGCTTTTCTCAGGCAAGATCAGGCATGCATCGATCACAGTGTGCGTGGTTTCATTTTTTGCGATGACCTTGAATTATGCCTCAATAAAATTCAGAGACTATCAGTTTCGTGATGAGTATCTACCCTGCGGATCGGTCGATCTTTATTTTGAGGTATATCCTTCGTTTCTGATAACTTTCGAATGAACCTTGTTGAAGTGTTCCTTCAGATTGTGGGGCTTGTAGCTCTCGTTATGTAGTATCGTTTCACAGATGATGAACTGTAGTATCTGCATACCATTGTATACTAAAAATAAGATGCCAAAGTGCAGAAACCTTAGTTTTTTGCTTCTTTAACTACTAGTAATTTCTAGCCAACTCGGAGAGTTGACTAAGAGTTAAGCTACAATCCGGTAAGATTAGTGTGGTACGCACAGTTTGATCGTCTATGATCCACAGAAAATAGCTCAGGTGCCTTTGTAGTCATGACACACAGTTTGACAACCACCGGTTTATTATATCCTCTAGCTAGTTTAATGTGTGGATTATCGGACTAGTACGTCGACAGCAGAACCGGCGTAAAATAGTGGATGCAAAATAACATTTCACGTTGTAACATATCTTCTAGCTTTCCTGTTTCGTCCATATAGGCAAGGAGGTACACGAAAGCAGTTCTCCTCATTATACTTTCCGTTGCAATTAACTAATCCCATAATAATTTGGCATATTGAGGGGATAATCGGCGTAATTGCTAGCGAGAGAATGGAGAGAGTGTTAAGACTCCAACTTCAACGTTACATCTGGGACCCGAGGGCAGGGTGACCTGCCTAGCGACGACGCGGAGACAGAGGACGACGAAGGCGGCGCATCAGCGTGACCGTGGACCGAGAAGTCCTAAATTCATCATAAGGTCATATGTTAAGAACTAAGGTCATTAATTCCATTTTATAGTAAAGCCCTAAGTGATCACAATGTTAACCTGTCTTTACCTTAAACCCATTCCGACGGTATTATCTCCATATAACGTGTCGAACTGCACCCACTATATCCGCCATATACGAGGTCTCCGCCTCAACCTCGAGATTTCAGCCATGCCAGCCGGCCCATCTCAGTTCATCGCCAACCACCTGATGAAGACGCCTTTCTCGCCTTTCCTTCTCTTTGTACGGATTACTCCGTAGTTTTTGGTTCGATCATGAGATGGAGACAGGCTAGCTTCTCTCCGGACGACCCCGTCGGTGAGGTGGCACTCCGTGGACACGCGTGCACCCGACGGAGAGCGGCGGGCTGATTACGTCTCCTGCTGATCCCTTCACGCCGTCGGCGGGACTCTATAAAAGCCTATATACTGCGGTAGAGGTGGGTTGCAGTGCACTGTTTGGAGTGACATGTCGGTCTGCCCTCTACTTTCAGTTTCATAAGTCTATACCCACACGTTGTGATCACTTATGCTTTTGCCACTCGTGGACATTAAAAAGGTGATTGTCGTGCGCAATATAGTTCAAATTATTGAATTACTTTTATAGCTTCCAGAACTCAGGCGGCTCTGGCAAGATTCACATCATTTTCTCAAACTTAGTTTCCATATTTGCAGGCAGTCACTTCTTGTCAAACGCGCGCGGTGCGGCGGCAGCACTCCGACACTCCCGACGCTCTCGGGAATTTTGCCGCTGCTTCGGGGTGCGCTGCAAACTACGCAGCTCTATAAAGAATTTAACTTTGATTCGAAGCCGTGTTTCTTTTCACCCTCCGCTCGCTTGCGTTTCCAAGATCATAAGGCCAAAAAGCATCCCATATGCACGCTGATGTGGGATGTTACAACATCTAAAGCTAACTTGAATATGGTGTAGGTAATTGTCACCGTACTTGATATTACTATACTTAACCAAGCTTTCTGCTTAGTTAGAAGTTAAGGTTTTTTCAAAGACTGTTGGGCAATCAAAGATATGTTTTTTTTTGTTGGGCTCAGTGCTTATACAGTTCAGACTCAGTACTAGGATTGGAGCAGAGAGGTGCAGGTTCGATTCCAGCTACCTGCGACAGATTTTGCTAAGAATCGGCCTGGCGGCCGTGCGGTTCAGCAAAGCAAAAATTGATGCAGTGAGTTGCGTTTTCGAGACCGCAAAAACCTGGGAACATTCTACGATGTTAAGAATCACTGACTGGACTACGGCCTAATAAATGCTAAAATTTCTGTGATTTGTATTAGTATATCATTATTTATTGAAAACTAGATATGAGGATAAAATTCCATGGGAACGAGATCATGATGGCCGCGAGCTTGGTGTGCTGAATTCTGTTCTTTTTAGGTTCTATTAAGTACTGGAGATAGTTAAGACTAAGTGCTGCCTGAAAATATTTGTTTGGTCAAATTCATGATGGTAACTTAATTTAAGGATATATATAAATACATTCATGTTTCATTGAAGACCAAAAAGTATATCATTGTTCGGAACGCGTTCGGAAGAGCTACGCCTAGCTTTAGAACTCAATTCACTCTTAAATTAAAATTCACCTACGAACTGGGACTAAATCAGTCTATGACCTTCCTCGATATACTAGTGCAAGTTGCGGATAATGTGTTTGTTACTATAGTTCACCGAAAACCTACAGTTGTCGGAGAAGTAGTGAACGAAGTAAGCCAATGTCTACAGTGCTACAAAACCAGCACTATTCGCACACGTACACAGTGAAAGCAGGTTTGCCCGCGCGGGCAACCTGCTCCAACCTGCCCCAAGAATGAACATAGCATAATAATGTAAGAGTTCACAGTGAAAACCTGTACGAATATGCTTCTGCCGACCACCTGCTTATACCTATTTACCGGAATGAACTGCACATTCTTATCTGCTCAACCTGCTTGGCATATGGTCACTTTTGAATTAGTTGTACCTTTAAACCCTCCATTTTCTTCATTTCTCTGGAGGATTATCGGAGAATTATCGGAAGTGGCGCTGGCGTCCACTGCCTAATTAATCCGATAACAACAACGCGAAATTGTTGCAAATAACGACTGCAGGATATTGCTTGCATCATTCATCTAAAAATTTCCACTGTGCATTAATAATTTCTACCACAGACAGTAAAGACTTCGATAAATTCTCTGCTTTTCGCATGATCACATTTCTTCTTAAAAATTTTTTAACAGCTTTTCAGCGGTTCAAAGAGTTTGACGGGTTATATGATGAATTTATCATGCGATTTATTCATTTATAATGAGTTTTGACTGTATGATTCGTATTATTGAGAGATTTTATCATTGCTGAAAACATCACCAGTTTTTCGATACTCATTTTCATATCTTCTGGTCCAAACACGATGTTCTCCAACCCCTCTCAGAGTCTGCACTGCTGGCTACGGTTAGAGACTGACGTGCTCTTGAACTTGTCAAGTTGCTGTCAGTATTTTCGAGTCCCAAATTAAGTAAACCCCCTTGAAGTGGACTATTTATCTACCTAAGAAGCCAATATCCATAAATCTGAGCGGAATAGAGACTTTTTATTTGAATTGTAAGCTTTTTGAAGACTTGTTGGTGATATGAGCGACCGACAGCACCCAAGATGGTGGCAAATCCAAAGTGTTCGTCCGAATGCTGAATTCCCGACGCAGATAAGTTGCTGTATTGCAGGGAGCGCAGCCTTGCACCACCAATATTGTGCACCAGAAAGCCCTGAATCGAACGCCTTGGATCTCTCCGGGCCTACACCAATCAGCCGTGCACCACCCGGCTTTGTCCTCTTCCGGCCTTGACCACCACCTGCCGTGCACCACCAGGCCGCGGATCGAATATGACTTCCGGGCATCGTTAAATCATGCAAAATGTCGGGACCATTATAAAACACCAATGTTTTGACCAAATATTCATGCTACAAAGAAGGTTGTAGACTTCTCCAGAATGTAAATTAATAAAAATTCATTCGGCGAGTGACGGTGGAATTTGTTTGTTAGATCTGAGTTTACATTCTCCATTTTCAAAAGAGGTTTTAAATTCATCTTCACACAGAATTTTTGTGCTCAGTGCATTGACCTAGACCAGGCACGAGACTGAGACTAGTTCCACCCTCTCAACATTGTGAACTTACATGTCTCTACCGCTTCTGGCTCCGCAGTTCGAAACAAACCACACCGCCTGTTTGCTTTTCCCGCGCGCGTAGTCTTTAGTCCGGAGGTGCGCTCGAGGTGTCGCAAGAGCGCGAAACGTTCCGTACCTAAAAATATTTAGTTCTCATACTCAATTTATACTTATAAGAAAGATGTCCTAATCTTTATGATCGAAGTTTTCTGTTGTTTAAAAAAAGTCAATCATATATCACAACATTGATGAATTCTAATTTGTTTTTTTAAGTTATGCGTGGTCATGTTATGTGGAATCTCAATCGCAATTATCGCCCAAAAGTGTGATTTACAATCGTCAACATAATAACTAACGATATTGATCAAAATTAAGAAAAATGGAAGTGCACTTCTGATATGAACGGTGTTCATTATCCTGCACGCACGATATTATTCGATATTATTTAAAATCGTGCAATTACGTTCAGAAAATGCAATATGGTGACTACTAAGGTACAACTAATTTCGAAAGAAAACGACGGGTATTTAAATCGACTCTTTTTGCCGGCCTGGTCTAATGCTATATCTTTACATTAACTGACATTGTCCTAGAAGTATTTAATTTATATCAGATTCAGTTTTTCATCTCCACTCAACTCACGGATTGAAGATGTCAGAGTCTCTCCGATAAGTCATGGTATAATTGAAGACGTACTTCAATGAATCTAGTTGTTTTTTGCCCAATCCAGCCACGAGTGGAGGCTCCCACTCATAGTAGATGTATCGAGTGTGCGGTGACCTGTTGGAATGCAGGCATGAAAATAGGTTATCCGGTTGATTCCGGTTACGCGTGTTCATTTCATCTTTAAGACTAGCAGAACTATTTAGTTCATGTTTGAAGGCTGGTAAAAATTCCTTAACACTCCGCCACAGTTTGACTCTCTAAAAATTTTAACAAAATTTCAATAAACTTTTCGTTCTTATAAGCGAGTCAGTACCTGAAGAATCTGGAGTTTAACAGTCAAACTTTATTAGTGTAGGTAGGGATCAATGGTAATATATTATCATTAGTTCGTTCATAATTCAATTTATCTTCCTTCATCGATGCAGCTAATCTTCCCTATAAAATTTTCAGCCCGTTTCATTCACCTGACTGGAGGGAAGCTCTTATCGTTCTCGATGGATATCCAGACGAGCGCATCGAGCTGCTGGTAGGGAACCTCAGTGCGGTTAGTGGTGATGTAGCAGCTGCTCACTGGGCAACTGGCGCGCAGAAAGGGTTCTTGGCCCACGCCGAAGTAGAAAGTGGGCTTTGGGTAGTGGGAGCATCATCAAAGAAAAACGTGATAGGTGGATAGATAGTATGCAAATGCTGTTGATATGTTCTTCTAAGTATAATGTTTCTAGCTTTACGAACATGAATAACGCTTGAATGATGCAGAAGAAACAGTATATATCATCTAGTCTGATTTTCAGCGTAAAGGATTTTTTCTTGCTAGTCCATGATTTCTCCTTCAACTCGATTTAGGAAACAAACACATCGAACTAATGATTTTGCTTCGTCCTAAACAAGTTTAGAATTTTGTTACGAAAAATGTCTCAAAAAATTTATACCATGCGCAAGTATAACAACAATAAATTCTACGTAAATGGTACATTTGTAAGAACAATATCCCATCATGGCTACTCCCATGAATGAATTCGACTCACGTGGTTCCAAAACAGAATATGTTTTAGTTGGTGTTCCTTGTTCATAGTAGGAGCTAATCTGCCTGGGCTGAAGTGATCAAACGAATACTGTTAATACAATTTTGTACATCAAAATGACCAGCTAAATTTTATCATTGTAATCTCAATTATTATTCTAGAAACTGATGATAACTTATACTATGTGCCCTGTATTGATTATATTGATTATAAAAAATACTTTGCTAGGCCTGTTATTATGCGAACATCGTATTTTGAAGAATAAATAGCAAGTAAACTAACCATTGATTCGCTTTAATTTAAATCAGTGAAATTCAAGATTTAACGAATATTGTTATGGGCTCACGAACTTGTGTTTAGACAGAAACCCGTACAAGGTTTGAAATAAGCATTCAGTATTGAATAAGTTCACGAAATTGCTGCAGCTATCATTTATGCTCGATTAAAATTTTTCAGTTTAATTACCACTAACTGGTCTCACCTTACGCTCACATGTTCCCTGATCAGGTCAGCAGGTCTTGCAAGCATTTCCGCCCTCACCAGCTGCAGCCAAGTGACCGGTTTCTGAACTGACTTTTGTGAGGCAGTTTTTGTGTGCCGGATCTCTGGATGCTCTGAGTCACGGTTGGCGGACGACGAATTTCGTGCCGAGATTTCTGCCAGTTGCTGGAATGACTGATCGTCATTTTCTGCATGTTCGATACCACGGCATTTCAGCAGCGAGTTCAATTCATTGTGTTGACTATAGATTAGATTGGTTGTGTGATGTGTATTCAGCAAACTATATGATATTATGATGATCAACTGTTGCACTCTGATTGTTTGCTTGCTGACAAAACTCTCGTTTACCTGATGTTTGGTTCACCTCTTGGCTGACGTTCTTGTCCGACCACAGTGGAGACTGTTTAGCATCATCCGACAAGTTATGGGAAATGCTACTGTTCCGCACATTGCCTTCAGCTTTTGGCATTTTGAAGGATCTGCATTGGCATCATATAAGGAGTTGTGATTTAAAGAGACGCTTCCAACCTACATTCCCTTCAGGGCTCAACAGGAATTGAGAATTAATACCAATTTAACGAACCTTAAAAATAAAAAAATAAACTATACACGAAACGAGAGAATGAGCACAAAATAATAGTTGAGCGAGTATTTTACTACACTATTAGAAAAAAACTACTATGTGTTAGAAAAAACGGTTGACACAGTCAAGCCAAACCCAGTGACAATGAACCGTTTCGCAGTTTTTTCAGATGTTACACGGGTTTCTATAGTGTTACATTGGAATAAAAATGGCAACACGGTGTTTTTTTCACGTGCCGGCCGGTTACTAAAACGCCGATAACACCGTTTAACGGTGATTTTTCTAACAGCGATTCGTTAGAACGCAAATCATGTCTCTAGCAATGAATTTCATGGTTTCGTAATCATCGCCTATTTTATAGGTAAGGCGATAATTTAATTCAGCTATTTGAATAGACACGGAAATTTTAGTCCTTTCACAGTGCTCATTGTATTTCGCAAACTTTTAACTGCTTCATCAGGTATAAGTAGAAGTAGGAGTATACTGGATGGATGGATATGAATAGATAGATTGGAATCTTGACGTATAGAAGTAAAATGTACTGAGAATTAATCACTTGATAAACCAATCAAACAATCGGAACATAGAATAGCTCATTTCCTAACATAATATAGTGATGTCGGCGCTGAAGAGCAGGCCTGATTTGGCCTGTCGCCGATTGGACAAGTCTGAGGTATAATCAATTTTTTCAATACTTTATCCATTGGACGCACCGCTCGACCTAACGAGGTTTTTCGCTGGTAAATTCGCTATTAATTTGCCTTCGCTTTCCTGGCATGGATTTCATCTGGGACAAAATCTTGAACTCTGCGCGCAACAGGGTACCATTGTACCTCTTTATCTACTAAATAAATGATTTATTCACGCATCCACAGACAAAGTTGTACAACTTATACTAAAAACTAAAAAATATTTACACACATACCCCTACTTACTCGTTCGTAGACGGAGGCCACGTGTAAATGACGACGAGGAAGGTCGCGCAGCACAAGATGCACCATTCCAGCCACTGAGCAAAAGAATGTTTTGGTGTGCAGACGACCATTTACAATTGACTTTACAGATTATGATTTTGAAAAAATCATTTTATTTACTTCCTTCTGTTGATTGTATACTATATAATCAATTCAAACTAAACATTACTTGACGTATATTAAGCATTTAGTGATGGAATGAAAGTTTGAGCGTAAATTGGCGTCAATGGAATTGACTGTTCCAAAATTGTTGTCTTGCAGAGCCAAGTTAATCAAAAAAGATTCTTACCTTGCCAGTCATTGTGAGGAAACCTCGGGAATAGTTTGTTCTTCAAAGAAGTCCCGTGGAACGTATCCGATTGTTACTCTTTTGTTTTATTTCCAGTAAATTTTTGTCCCACTAAATGATCTGCAATTTTAGCTGTCAATGTAGTGTATCATTCAAAAGTGCGACTGTTTTAGATGATTAAAAAAAATGTAACATGTTTTTTATTAAATGGCTAACAACATGACAATGTTCAGATGATGGAGCGACATGCGCCAATAAAACCTGCAAGGCACGCCGTGGAATAAAGAGCTGCGTACCTCCACAGCACACGAATGCTTACACTACACTGAACCTCTTACTCCAGTGAACCTCTGACCATACTGAACCTCTGACTACACTGAACCTCTGACTCCAGTGAA
>NW_025937575.1:0-149352 GCF_000764305.2 Hyalella azteca | reverse complement strand
ACTTGAGTGCACTTAAGTTCGGTAACTTGTTCTTGGGCCATACTTTCAAAACTCGCTAAGTGAACGTAAGTACTTACGCTCTATTTTCTTGTCTATGATTGGTGGATTTTGCTTGAAAGGCCGTCAATGATTGGCTGATGAACTTACGATCTCTTAACTTTTTTGAAAGTATAGGCCCAGCCTATGAGATGGCCATGTATTCTTGATATTTATTCCCTGTATATAGGTTCGCCAATTTGAAAAGAAAATGATTAATCAATGTGCAGCAAAATATTTTAACTTGGTTTACATTTTGCCTCATTTCCTTAAATAATGGAACATTTATACCCTGCTCAAAATTCAAATAGATTTTTATAATACAATATTTTTTAGTATTTTTGGGCTTTGATATAAAGCGTAAAAATATTAAGAGCTGACCGAGTACTGGAATGTAATTTAAATGGTAAATATTCACAGCTCTCCGGCAGTAGAGCAAAGATATTTTAGATATTTGTTTATAGCACAGCCGCAACACATTATAATAATTTCCACATGTAATTATCATTTATAATACAACGACATAATACAATATTACATTTGTGCGCACGAAGCTATTGGATTTCGCGCATACGTACAGAAGCTTAAGGAAGAAGCCAATTTTGTGTCATGCTGACATATCAACGCTGGATGATCGATGATCTAGCGCAGATTGTTGCTCTCGACTTTTATTTTGCTGACATCGCATCCATGCATTACTAGACTGTAGGGCTGCAGCAAGTCGTTCATGCTCAAGTATCGAAATTGTGCTTATCCAAAAAAAAGCTGACTCGGCGGCCGCCATTTTCAGACGTTCCTTTCCTGGTTATGCGGGAGTTAATTTTTATTCATTGGGCTCTTGCTGAGTGTGTGTCTACATATGGACCAGCTGAACCGTAGTTAATTCACAGGTAACCCATAAAGGAAAATGAATATTAATGTCACTAGATTGCTTAAATCGCAATCAAGTAACAACAGGAATCCTTTAATATTTTAAAAGAGAAACCTAGTTTAAACGCAAACTTTACAGTTCTTTTCCATTAGAAAGTGTGAATAGATAGGTATTTACTTTATCACTCTGCCGTATGCCTGTAAATTTAGATTTTTACTTTCTGTATTTTTTCTTTTCAATCCCAAATTTATTAACTATGATTGTATTTGTGTTCTAGATTTTTTCGAACGGACGAAATAGCTGGACTCCGAAACGTTTTCAATTGAAATATGTCGAATTTTTGTGGAGTTCTCTTCGCTTTTGAATTCCTAGGAAAATGATTGTTGAGATTCATTCATGCGAGTATATGAAAAAATTTGTTTAGATTGCTGAATTACATCGATGTATTTTCTTTGTAAATCATTAATAAGATTCTAATCTGATATTTGATTATGATGTTAAGAATATTATTATAAAATCATATTTAGGATATATTCGATATTATGTTTCGGGTACTGGATGCCATCGTTGTGCGGCATTATGAGAAGCAGATGTCGGCACACTTAGTTTGGTCGAGCTGGGCCCATACTTTCAAAAAAAGTTAAGAGATCGTAAGTCCATCAGCCAATCATTGACGGCCACGCAAGCAAAATCCACCAATCATAGACAAGAAAATAGGGCGTAAGTAGTTACGTTCACTTAGCGAGTTTTGAAAGTTTGGCCCCAGGTATTTATGTATATTTCTGAATAATACGTACGATTAATGACACTAGAAAATTATTTTTTATTTAAAAGTTTTTATTATTAGAATATTACAAGTTTCAGGAAGTCGAAATATTCTTCAGATAGCGTTGATGGTTCAAAAGGCAGGTTTCAACAAATAAGTATAATATAATAACGACTTTTCGAATGAAACAACATTCATTTAAAGTTATAAGAAGCATTGAATGGTGAAAGTTTTGGCGGACATAAGTACATAATACACGTAAATAGGATACAACATGAAAATATTGAAACAGAAGATGACTCTGAAAATTATCTAAAGGTTCAGACAATTTCGGTAGCTTGCAAAGAGATGCTGGAGTCAAATCCCCATGCATAGATGATAGTCCCAGCAATCATCGGTCAGTTAATGTTGGGTGCAACTGCATGATGATAAACTGAGATTCAAGCATGGTTTAAAATTTGAGATGTTGATGGAGATTATTATAGAAAATATGCATGTCAAATTCAGTAATTTCAAAATTGATATTAAAACTGCTTCTAATTTTCATCGTCATGTGCATGATGTTTAATAAAATTATGTGGCAAATCGTAGTTAATTCTCGACCAAGAGTTGCGTCAGACTCCTCTGCTCAAATTTATCAACAATTCAAAATTGCATTGACTGCAGGTGGCTTCATCTGGCACCAAGGCGACATTTCTTGAAGGTTAGCAGCATTGCTCGGTGGTTAGCAACATTGATTGGTGGTTAGCATTATTGCTCGGTGGTTAGCAACATAATTTCCTTTTTTTAAATATTCATTTTTTTAGATTTTGCCGTGCCTGTAAGGAAGTGTTTCATACATGTCTGTAAAATTAATAAATTTTCAAATTTCAAATTTGATTTCTATTTTATTCACGACTTCATAATAACGACTTTGATCCCCGGATCAAAAAGTGTCATCTGCAGGAAAAGGAAGAAAATCTCTAGTATAACATTGAAAAGCTCGAAAGACGTCCGACTATACGCAACTCCCCATTTGGAATGATGGATGTAGGTACTGTGATCATTCGACAATGTTTCTCAAGTTTGGGATGATTTAGCTGCGGGTACTGAAATCATTTGCCCATAATACACATATGTTATACATTGTCTTACGTAACATATATCCCTCCCTCCTTCCCCAGGCAAGGTGTTGGCCGGTCATGTGCTCCGCCTCGGCCGCGAAACTTGGCCCCTGGGCGACCGTGGGGCGACCGTAATTTGACCGCTCGTGGCTATGCCGCTGACAGTCACACTCAAGCAGGTCTGTTTTCCCGCCAACGTATTCATTCAAACATGATATTCAGGTCACAGTTGTGTTGTTATTCATCAACATTATCATTCTATCAATATGTACTCTACAAACGTACCAGTGTG
This sequence comes from Hyalella azteca, assembly GCF_000764305.2. NCBI lineage: Eukaryota > Metazoa > Arthropoda > Malacostraca > Amphipoda > Hyalellidae > Hyalella > Hyalella azteca. The sequence continues at coordinate 146,284 of NW_025937575.1, read as the reverse complement.
TGCAAGCTCCATTTTTTTGTGCGGCGCGTCTCTAAAAAAAGCACCTTAAAAATATTGCTGATTACCTAACGATCAGGGCCCATACTTTCAAAACCCGCTAAGTGAACGTAAGTACTACTACCCGCTAAGTGAACGTAAGTACTTACGCTCTATTTTCTTGTCTATGATTGGTGGATACTTTCAAAGCTCGCTATGTGAACGTAAGTACTTACGCTCTATTTTCTTGTCTATGATTGGTGGATTTTGCTTACAAGGCCGTCAATGATTGGCTGATGAACTTACGATATCTTAACTTTTTTTGAAAGTATAGGCCCAGTGCCGTAGATGTACGAGTTTATTTTGCACTAACGTGCCTGTAGCGGATCATTATATTGCACATAGTTTGATTATCTCGCTTAAGAATTCTTGATAGGTATGATATTCCTCGGTCTGACGGGTGTGGCTTTTCATCCAAAGCTCGCTGTCCCTTCCCTTTCTCTCGCGCTGCTTTCTCTCCTGCACTCACTTTCACTCTCAGTAGCGTCGTGACTTACGAGCTCAATATTTGTAACGTCTAATTGGAAATAATGAAAGTAGTAATCGAGTTCCCTGACTAGCTTGATATTAAATTCTAAGTATCGCCAGCATCAGCTGCACGGAGTTGGAGTTTGTGAAGATATAATAGCCATGAGTGTGAATTAATTCATTTTGTGCATGATTCGGGATTGAGATTCCTGTAACGGTTACAATTGTCGGAAAATATTCGAGTGATTGAAAGTATAATGCGACGTAAAAAACCATATAAAACTATTTCCTCTTCTATTATAGGGCACTTATGAACCCGACGGTAAAACAACAAAAAAAAAAATTTCTTCCATGGTCAAAGCTTCCTGCCTCGCAACTGTTAATCCGAATGACTTTTCGCACATTTGTACAGTAAACGGCATCAATTATGGCACGGATACAAGATAAGTTATGTGTGCCACAAGACGTTTTCCGAATTGAATATTTTATGCTTGAATTCGACCAGTAAATATTGTGTTCGATTTTAGACGGCAAGCCTGTTTTCTGCAATTTTTTTGCTGAACCAAATTTTTAATGGACATTTTTAGACGTGCTCGCTCCAATAAAATTTTGTTGTCATTTTTAGTTATAACACAGCTTTTCACTGCAACAAAATTTCTAATACGATTGTTTCCATAGTATCACGTGCTCATCTGCTCCTGTTATTATTTTTGTTTCCTAAGCTGCGTTTATCCAGCTGTCTGAACCCTCAGTTCTAAACCACCTGTACACAGCGCTTATGACAATTTAACTGTGACCAACTAACACTTTTTTTTTTTTTGCAAACTCCACGCTCGAGTAATTCATGTCATTCATCAACAGTTCTCCTAACTTGTATCTTATATGCTACCCCATACTGAGTTGCTATACATGCAGTCTTATACATCAATTTTGTATTTCCACTAACATTTTTATAAATTTTATACTAACAAGATTGTCCCAGTTCTTTGTACCATTCTTTTTTTTCTGGGTAATGACGTTATTTTATTTTATTTTGAAGCTTTCAAATGATTCTTATTTTAGTATTGGAAAAGAGCTTTGAACTTTCGCGCTCTCGCAGACGCTTTTGCTTGCCGTTGCGTATTTTTTTCATTCAATGCTGAAACATTTTAAAGGTGGACGTTAGAGCTCAGCTTTATTTCTTTGTTTTTTACTTTACTTTAACAATTTGTCTTTGCATTCTTCTACCTTGATGTTCTGTATTTTAGTATAAAGCTCAACTGTTCGTTATAGCAGTTGCATGTAACGTTTCAAAGCAGGGACATGTTCTACAAAAAGGAAGGGACTTGTGTGTGAATTTAGTTCAGTGCCCGAAAACATTTCACTATCAGTGATTTTGATATCTTATTTAATCCAGTTCTTTTGCTTGTTTCATTATTGCACTATAGGTTCGGTATGATTGGGTAACCGCAAGAGTTCAACTGCACTGCTGCTTCGAGGAGTGCCCTGCATATATATTTAGTCTAATTCTAATAATTTGGTCGCTACTCTACATTATCATTTCTGAACTAATTTTTTCTACTAGTATAAATATATATATTGCGACATTTAAAGCTTAGACATCTATTATCTTCAAGTTAAAATGCATAGATTGTCAGCGCCGATCAATTAACAGAATGTTGTTTCATGCCACTGGCCTCCGTGCTCATGATTGGACTCGGATAGCGGCCAGATTTTCTCATGAAATCCTCGCTTTGAAGTAGCGTTTGTAAACATTTCATTATTTGTTTGCATTCGCTATGCGTTGAGAGCTGGCAAATTCTTCCCGAGATATCACTGAGCATTGCATGGCATAGCATGGGAGCCTCGATATCTGCTGCCAACTGCTGCATAGGCTGACATTGTTTACCTAACAGTAAACACACTTGCTCACAGCATTCTATACTTAATGTGTCGACATAATAGTCCGTGAAACTGCGTCGCCTTCAAGCCAGTGAGAACATTTTGATTTTTTTACAAACATTTGCGCATTTTGTGTGGTACAATTAATGCACGCTGCAGAGGCTCCGTTGCATGAACAATTTTTTCCGGAATTGAATGCACTGATAAAGACCTAAATTTGTACATTTTGGGTAGAATCCATCATTTAGACAAGTTTGATTAAAAAGCATTGAGCTGGAAAAACAACTCTGAAAAAGGTATGAATAAAAACAATATTCCTTTTAATCAAATAATATAATAGTTTTTAATAATATTCCTTTTTTAATAAAAGTTTTTAACAGACTTTACTAAATCTGAATGAAATTAGTCTCAGGAGGTTGGATTTGCCTCGTCATTATATTATCGCTCTCAGAGGCGCGATCAATAATGTATTTTAATGCACTTGGACAAATGCGTGAGCCTATAAAATATTCGTAAATTGTAAAGTGCTGACATAAATGCGTAGTAAAATGGAGTCGAGGCGTGCAATCGCCGGCTGCGATTTTTAAACTTTTAATGAAGTTATGAAATGAATTCAGAAAATAAAATATTCGTATTTTCTACGAGCAAATATCTCGCGTTGTATCTCATCAGGCTGACCAAAGAGTAGCGGAGTAATTCAATGGCACGTGGCAGCTAACATAATTTATTTATTGCAGGAATTCTTCATAATTTACTAAATAAAATATTAGGTATACAGGAAGTGGAACAAATTCTGGTATGACAGAATTCTATATTCTCTTATTGAGATATTTTGTGACCTACAATTGGGTAACAGGATGAAAGTGACGATAATTATGGCTTTTTCGCTAGAGATACTTAGGGTTGATGCCATGTGCTTGTTTTTAGCATGTGTAGTTAGAGGTTAAATTCGTGCAAGTCCACATATATGTGTTAAAATCCGACGTCCAGCATCGTCATGAAATCCGACGTCTGCGCGTCGCCATGAAATCCTATGCCGAAGCATCACACGTGAATCCATTATGCCATCATCCATGATCAATGTGAGGTCCAAGCGTCCCCAATTATGTTTTTCACTCACTTCCCTCTTGGTTCCTTACTTATTTTAATGCTTTTAACCTTCTTATTCATAATCGGGCTATTTAGGCGAAAATACGCCCCTAACACGCCTCCGACGCGCCCTAACCGCAAGTTATTGTTGCAGTGCCGCTAAGGAGCCATTTGAATTGCTGGCTTCCTTTGACCGTTTTCCCGGATTCGTTTGGCCGTTATCCCGGTTGCCTTTGATCGTTTGCCCCGGCTTCGTTTGACCGTTATCCCGGTTGTCTTTGACCGTTTGCCCCGGCTTCGTTTCGCCGTTATCCCGGTTGCCTTTGACAGTTTGACCCGGTTTCGTTTGACCGTTATCACGGCTGCCTTTGGCCGTTATCGCGGCTATGCTCGGCCGTTATTCCGGCGGCGCTCCTCCTACTAATTGCTTTAATTCTTGATTGCCCAACCCGGCTTAATATCGAGCCCGCCTCACATTCTATTGATATTTATGTGTCCTTGGAATTGGACTTGACAGAGGAATATAGCAAATAATATTTCGCTTTAATTTTATCGTACCATTGGGGTTAGATGAATCTCTGTTAATTTATATCTTCAATAACAGATACACTTAGTTCCATGTATATTCGAATTTATCTTGTGCAACATGTGTAATTTTTCAAGATTTGAACGAATTTATTAAAATTACATCAAGCGTCGTGTCCGACGAACGCCGAGAGAATCACAGCTTCCTGAGTACTAGCTGTGACTGTGCTGGAACGAGTGAGTGACTGTGCTGGAACGAGTGAGTGACTGTGCTGGAACGAGTGAGTGACTGTACTGGAACGAGTGAGTGACTGTACTGGAACTGTCTCTTATACANAAGCCATGCTGCGTCAAGCGCTAGACGTTGAAACTGAGCAGCATATGAATTGACTCCGTGATGATCTGTTGTTATATGTACAGTATGGAGAAGACTCTTACGAGACTGCGACTGGACAGTTAATATAACATGTGCAGGTTTGAATAAAGACGTGGCCTAGGCCCATATTTTTGGAAGCTTTGCTTGTCGTGTACAAGATGAAAAGATTCTGCAACAGGCCCATATCGGCCTAATCATCAATCTGCGCCGACTTCTGCTATGCTATGGAAAAAGCATTTATTTATAGCTAACATGCTGTTAAGAGATCCCGCGATATCATGCATGACCGTTCCCGGAGCGAACGAAAGTGCAAAAAATGCTAGTTAGCAAGACTTACACAATTAAATCTAAATGAATAAGACATTGCACGCAAGTTAAAGTAGAAGTTACAGCTTTGCCAGCCGTCTCCATAAGCGCAAATGCCCAATAAATTTGACAACGACATATTCGGATGTATTCAGGGACATCGTTATTAAAATCTATTGTTTTCAGATATCGACTTACAATAGCTATGACTTCCGCCAATAAGGCCATATCATGGACCTTTATTGCAAGTTCTAGCCTGTCATCAGCAACCAGATGCTATGTTGTTGCGGTAAAGCTGAGCAACACATTACCTGATAGATGAATTTAATAGAATAGAAGTGTCGGCACTGAAGAAATAGGCCCATGGCTTGTTGCCGATTCATGTACTTTTCGTGACTTGATTCATGAGAGATCCGGCCTTTGGAACCCAATCTTTCCATAACTGACCATTGTCAGATAACATATATATGGCTTATGTCAGATAGAATGGAATAGAAGTGTCGGCACTGAAGAAATATGCCCATGGCTCGTTGCCGATTCTTTTACTTTCTTCACAAGGGATCCTACCTATTGAACCCGATCTATCTACAGTAGCAGAAAATTTTCAAACCTTCCCTTAAAGGGAACATAGAAGATATCAGTGCTAATTTTATTGAAAACATAAAATAAATGTCAATGACCTTTCCATTGATTTACATAGTTAACAATTTAAGTAGGTCAACGCTACAGACAATAATTCGAAGGCTCGAAGATAAGCAAATATTCCACTAACGAGGCTCGGGAGTCCGGCTATCCAAACAATTGCCAATATAAACCAGAGGCTTCAAGAGCCGATGACGGAACCTTCGCTGGGTTCCGGACTAGTTTTCGGAGAAAACCATTGAATAAGGAACTCTGCAAAGTCTGTTAATTGCGACTGTTTAAGCTAACATTATTCTGCGTAAACGGTAATTATGGATAAGAATCACGTACTTAAGAATCTCAGTTTCAATCACCAATTCAGCAGTAAATGCCTTGGGACTCGTTCCCAAAGTTTATCTCAACTTTCAACTTTTTTCGTACTGGCTCTTGATTCCGAGGACGTTAAATCATTACATTAATAGTTGAAGGTAGAGTACATGCGGAGTTTTTTTTATAAGTGTCATCGTCTAACACCTAGTACTTTATTATTCGTCACATAATTCCTGTAAAGATTTTTTTAGCACAGAAACCACGCATTCACACGTTGTGCCCGTACGGACGTCTTAATTATACGGGGAACCGGGCTTTGACACACTATTGCTTCTCGTCTGAAGAAGTATTTCGCAAGAAGGTATTTGATGAGATCTTGTGCAGTGAAATTAAAGGCGCTGCATGGTTATGCAATGATTGGCACGGCAGCATCTCAACCTTCCTCGTCTACAGTCAAGTACTGGTTAGCTGGGATCCGTATGCTGCGAAGGCCGAAGGTGCAAGCCCATGCTCGATCTGATACAATTCTTTATATAAATTTTGAGCAGTGCGTGGAAGAGAAACGCAGGCCTAATGGTTCTTCCGGCCTCGGCCTCCTACAATGTGATAACGCATCCGCTGTCGAGCTGATGCCCATGTGATTGCATCTTCCATTACACTAAATCATACTACCAGTGTATTATAGTTTCTTTTCTAGGAAAGTAAATCAGTTTAATTACCGTATATAATATGATGTCATTTGCGAAATGCGAAACTCATCGAGGTTTAAATTGGGATCGAACCATCCTTCTGTCATTGTCAATCAAATTTAAGTCTTTCATATGAACTGAAACACTTTGACTTTAAGAATTGGACGAAGATATTAACTCTTATATTGATACTCTGTTGATTGCTCAATCTTTATCCAGCGTTTTTTGGCTCCAGCCAAGGATTGCAATCTTGTTAGGATCTCGATGATTGCAATCCTGCATGCCGCCAAGATACGAACTAGCGTCCTGTCATCCTCTATATTACATCCAAAAAGAAGGAGCGCACTGGAGCTCCTAAAAGAGAAGCTCTGGCCCCGAATTAAATTTTTTTTTGTTGTAAAGCAGATTATATTTTTATATTTATAGTTGATTCTACTAGAATATGCAGGCTCATTTTATGCGGACCAAATGTTATTAAATATTAGCAATAGAGTTCGTTCATTCACGACTCGTGCATCCAAACGACTTTTTCCTATATAGTGAAATTGTTTTTTATCAAGCCTCTAGTGAGTAGTTCTCCACCTCTGGATTTGAGGTCATTCAATATACCATTTCACGGGTTTCTTTATATGCGACTTGTTATTTCCTACATTGACGCCAAAACGTTTTAAAATTCTACTTTCTCTGTCCATGCTTCACCTAAGAAATATCCGAGAGGTCGATAATACATTTATTCTTATTATTTATATCATTAACTTGCCTAAATCTCTAATTAACCAAGGAATTCAAAGCTGAGGAGATGTCCAGTAAATTCATCGTCATTTATTCATCATTTAAGCTTATTTCAGTAGCGATGGTTCCTCTTAGACTCGGCCAAATAATAAATCAATAATCCACTACCAGGAATTATGTCAATAACCAAAGAGTTCTTCGGCAGTTTGTCAATTCTGAGTTTAGCCACTTAGTTTTTTTAGTGATTTAGTTTTTATATTGTTATTTAGTTAGTTTAGTTAAATTAGTTATATTTTAAAAACATTCACAGATGTACGAGTACTAGAAAAATAATTGTTATCAGAAGTATAAGTTTCTTTCACAATATATGATGATATTTTACCATCTATAGTTACCCAGTTTTAGCGTATAAATAGCGTATCAGGGCATTATATGCGTCCGCTCTGATGGGGGTAAGAAAGTGTGTTACTGTTTCGACAAATCGATCCATCCATTTGTCTGAGAGCAGATAGGTGTATAGTGGGTCGTTACTTGGCATTCTCAGGAGGTTGCTGATAATTAGATAATTGATAAGATTTCTGTTACCGTCGCCGGATTTGCATTCGGGAGTGATTTATGATTTTTCGAGTACTGAAAGTTCCTGGTCAGAAAAAGTACCGCTGTTTTTCGCTCTGTCGTCGGAGGAGATAAATTTTATCATAATTCGTCATTCAAATTATTTTCTTATGAGTTTCTGTAGGCGTTTTTAATATTCGAGAAAAATATCCTGAATCAACTACCAGTATGTAGTTAATAATGATGAATCTCGTCATGTACGGTACAATATATGCCATCCAGAATTTTTGGACACTCCTGACACTCAGTAACACTTGTGCCGGACTGATTTAGTGTCACATCCGCAGCTGTGAGGTCTATAATTTCCTCGAATAAAAGTTTTCTGAACAATCAACTGATTGACCATCGAATAATTTGGAATTACGTGCGTACATTATACAAAAATGTTGAAGTTGTGCTCCGTGTTAAGGACCAACGTAATAATTTGTTGTAAAAATGACTTCTAAATTTTTGAAGCCTTATTTGTAAAAAGTGTGAGAGCTTCTGTGCTTGTTTTTGAGCAAATGCAACTTCCCGACAAAGGCACCCTGATAAATTTTTACGCCATAGTTTTAAGCATAAATTCCTTTAAATTTAAATTAGCATCATTATTTCCTAAATTATATATTTTATTTTCTTTTAATTTTCCTATTTTTTTATTCAGAGCTTCGTTCAAAGTCACGTTACCGACAGCTTGCATAGGGTCATTCGTCAGATTTTTTATAGCTTTAAACAACCCGGATTTTTTAGGTAGGATGCCGTGCTAATTCAGGTGTACAGTTTTTTACGGACGCCATTTAATTTTGATTGATCAGCTGTACCGGGGCCCCGCTTCGTACTCTCCGGCGCTACTCCAACGCTCAGAGTGTTGAGTAGCGGGAGAGAGTGCGGAGTGTTGGATCATGTCTAGTTTTTGCGGAACTGTCTAGGTATCCTGGTAATAAGTATCATGCCCATCAATTATAGATGCTTAGATTTCGGCGATGTCATCATAGTATACGAATATATAGAGCTTATCAGCACAGTTTAATCCCAGCTATGGTTGCAACCTACAGGGTGATTCACGGAAACTTCTGTTTTGTATTCCGCGCTAAGCAGCCAGATGTTGTAGGAAAGGAACAAGGAATATTTCGTATAAAATGCAATTAAGGTCATAAAGTTTTGTGGCCCGCCTAGTCAGTTGCCACTATATGCATTGGACAAGTGAGCAGGGTGCGTTTGCTGTCGAGGCGCAAATTTCTAATGGCCGTTCCATTATCGTATACTCAACTAGCATTCCGTACTCGGTCCCGTATATATTCTTCCGTCAGGTCGGGTTTCAGATCGGAAATCGTTTGTTACGCGGCTGAACACACACAGGGCAAGTCTTCTTTAATCAATTGTTTGCATTGACGAAGGACCCTATCTCATTTGAAGTATAATATACACCAAGCTATCGCCAACATACCCGTCAAAATGCTTCAGCGAGTTGAACGGAACTTCAAAAATCGACTAACTGAATGCACTGACAATTGGGGCTGTCATTTGTCCGATGTCATCTTTAAAACTAATAAATAGAAAAATTCAGGTAATATCTTTTTCAATTAAAATTATATCGTAATATCTTTACTACTTCTTTATTTTATTTAGCTTCCGAATCAGAAAGTTTCCGTGAATCAGTTTTTTGTTTGTCCATATGTGATTAGTTTACGCCTGATTTAGCAGTACGCTCCTCGATCTTTAACCAAAAACTTTTTATCCTGTGGAAACAATTGGTTTAACCACCAATCAGCTTACCACGGTTTAGGTTGATCCAACACTCGATGGAAGATACTTCTTTGGACTTCATAATTTATTTAAAGTTTTGAATACATTCCAGAGTAAATGTGATCCTTATCGATCAAAATAAGACTAGAATTCTAGAAGTTTCATCGGACATTTCTTGAAATGGCACACCACAATCAAGGTAATTTATGTGAAATTTTTTAGATCGATTAATTCCGATAATAACTATAATAGAATTAATAAACTTGAATTCAATCTAATAGTCTGCCTTGCTAATATGTGATAATTTCGAGATAAGCAGATTCAGCAAGAGTTATTGTGGATTCCTGAGGATCTACTGTATGTCACTTGGATCAAGGACAGAGGCAGTGTTCGATATTCGATTGCACATTTTGTCGGCCTCTATTATTTAAATTTTCAAGATACTTATCAATATTGCCGTTGCTTTTTTCAAAATATATCAATGATTTTAGATTCCATATATCTTATCCAAAGCTTTCTCCACCATCTTATATTCAAGTTGATTGGTTGATTCACTGTGAAGGAAAATAATGTTGAAATCAATTAAGTTTGAGTAAATGTGATCCTTATCGATCAAAATAAGACTAGAATTCTAGAAGTTTCATCGGACATTTCTTGAAATGGCACACCACAATCAAGGTAATTTATGTGAAATTTTTTTAGATCGATTAATTCCGATAATAACTCGAATAGAATTAATAAACTTGAATTCAATCTAATAGTCTGCCTTGCTAATATGTGATAATTTCGAGATAAGCAGATTCAGCAAGAGTTATTGTGGATTCCTGAGGATCTACTGTATGTCACTTGGATCAAGGACAGAGGCAGTGTTCGATATTCGATTGCACATTTTGTCGGCCTCTATTATTTAAATTTTCAAGATACTTATCAATATTGCCGTTGCTTTTTTCAAAATATATCAATGATTTTAGATTCCATATATCTTATCCAAAGCTTTCTCCACCATCTTATATTCAAGTTGATTGGTTGATTCACTGTGAAGGAAAATAATGTTGAAATCAATTAAGTTGTCCAATAATAACTCCAGGAGCAAGGATATTTTCCCACAGTTCGATCTTCCAATTTTGAGACATCTCAAACTTAGAGAAGGAAATGCAAAATGAAAATTCACCTTATTCCATTTCGTCTTTTTACTGATAGAAAATTCTAAGTAATGCAAAAAAACATTAATAATAAATGAGAGAAGTAATAAAATAATAATAGCTTAAAAACTATAATATACCGTATACCACATACGTTGCTGAGATAAAGCATAATATATCGAGGAATAACAGCAATAATTGAAAAATATTTATGATTTCACTGAATATTCTTTATTCCTATCTGTGTTTTAAAAGCGCATGTTTATTAAATTAATACATTATAGAAAATGCAAATAAGATGGCAGTCAACTAGTGTGCATTATTTATGTAATTATAACGCCATTGATGCTGTGATGTTTTTTTGTAATGAACAAATTTACTGCATTTCGAATGATGTTGAGAGATTGTTATCAGAGCTGCGACATAAATCCAATTTGTCAGGGTACATTGTTTTCGTATATGATTACGTTTCTGTTATGAATAATATTAAAGACTGTTTCAAAATTTTCAAACATGAAATCTTTACTTACTAGTTGTTGTTCTTGAGTGATTTTTTAACAAAAAAATTTGAGAATTAAATCAATGAAAAGTTTCAAATCCTATGGCTCCATCAGGTTCAATATTTCGTGCCAGCCTCGAATCTTTGACGGTCCGAACCTTATAAATCCGCCGCCACATTGTTTCGTTTATATTTTTAACGATTTTTTTATTTGTCCTTTTATATTCATTGTTCGTTTATATTTTTATAATTTATCAACGAGAAACCGAATGTCTGACCTAGCGTTTACCGGTCATACAGAGAATATGACTTTATATTGGCGTATTGGTGATCCCAAAATATTTTCAACAAATTTACAGTGGTGAGCTGCTGATATTCATAAGTGAGCATAATATTATATTTGAAAATTATTCTCTTCCTATATTCAAAATTATTCAGACTTCCTACGGGTAACAGCTCTCTGCTATATAAGTTTGCCTTATATAGTCAGAGGCATGTGTTATAGCATGCCTTAATTTCTTTTCTTTCTCTTTCAGATGCATGCTTCCTTTTTTTCTTTAAATTTTATTGTTTTCAGAAATACCGTTACCGTGGCTGAAACGCTAGCAAACCATTATACTACTACTACTACTACTACTACTACTACTACTACGCGTGCCACAGCTTATTTCGTCATCAAATAATTAAAATTACTTCATTATTCGGTATATTGTATTGGGTACATATTTTACTTCAATTGGATACGACATGGGACAGGCTATATATAGACCCTCTACCTGTGCAGTCAAGCCTTTAAATGCAATATAGAGACGACGCAGTTTCGAATTTCTAGGTCACTTGTCAAGACGGTTATTAACTTCCCAGCTGTCGAGTTTATTTCACTGTACGAATTCATTGGTGAAGGAAGTGTGGTGTAGTAAATTGAATTACAATTGTGTAGCCCCTGAAACATTGGCTTTCCTTGAAGCATGATTCTCAATCATAGGTTTCAAGTCTAGAATCTTGCTAATTGCTTGATTTTAGCGCTAATCCTGCAGATAGCAATTGTAATATCAATACTATTCCTACTGACTTAGCAATCTTGCAATCTTATAAATTAATCCTGCTGACAGATGTAGTAGAATTATCTTATTTGTGAACCTGAAGCTTAATTAATGGTCACAAAACCTCACATCGTTCTCGGTGTCGTTGTAGAGTACAATTGTCCGACGAGACGATGCGTCCGACGTGCATTGCAAATCAAACGAACGGCCATGTACATACAGAGCTTCTGGAAACTATCTTTTAGTTCGTTATTGGGAACTCAGAGTGAGCGTTGCCTCGCGAGTTCAAGTTTGTTAATAATACGCCGTGTTGAGCGTGTGCTACGTGTACCATATAGCGGCACAATAAAAACGCGACGGATAACACCGCAGAATCTGTTGTCTCGGGGAAACAGCCTCCGATTACGAGCATGACAAGCGCCGGAAAATTAACTTCCTGTCGAGTGTCACGTTTCTTCGTCTATTTCTGCATCTGTCATACGCTTCTTTCATCCATCTTTTACGTATACAGCTTCATAACGCTTCCAAAAATTTCCACACCTACTCTCATTTCTCTCTTTTTATCTCAAATTCCCACGCTCTTTTTTTCAATCTCTCTCATTCTTCCTTAAGCTCCCACCCTCATTCTCCTTATCCCGTTCTTTTATTCCATCCCTCACATTTTCCTCCATAGTTCCTAATCTCTTCCATCTTCCAGGCTAATATGAAATTCTTGAAACTCCTCCGCCGATTCCCATTCTCTTCCACCCTGCGTTTTGTTTCTCCAAGTCGCTGTAAAAATTGAATTATTCCCATTTTAATGTTATCTTTCATCGTCCCTTGCTGCCTTGCATCGTCCCTTGCTGTCTTGCGTCGTCCCTTGCTGCCTTGCATCGTCCCTTGCTGCCTTGCATCGTCCCTTGCTGCCTTGCATCGTCGCTTGCTGCCTTGCATCGTAGCGGCCTAAGTACACGTAGCGGCCTAAGTACATGTAGCGGCTTAAGCCTGCGTAGCGGCCGATATTTCGTCTGTTATTTGTGAGTTTAGCAGGAAAAGTCGTCAGTGATTGGCTATCTTAGTTTTGAACTTGTAAATATTTTTGATAGTACATCCACTGTAGTGGTACAAGTGCGACTGTTCGTGGCATGCGTGATAACGTTTAAATGCAGTGACCCCATAAGATTCGATGATTTTTATTGTAACAAATTCTAAAACTCTGACATTGAAGGGCAAATAGAGTTCTGAAAAAAATTGTGTAAAATAAGTATTCATATTAATTCCACAATCACAGGTTTACCACTAAAACTATGTTACATGAATAACCCTACACTTCTCACCCAACTCTCCCGGGAAGATGCAATCAATAAATCATAGGTTACTTTATCAGCAGTGAAATTATTCCCCATTAGAGGTTTAGCTTGTAAATAACGCACAAAATCTGTGAACTTGACCATAAAGTTGCTGAAATTTCATGAGTCGCCTGACGTTGAGACCGATGCCATATCATACTGTATACGACCTGCGCAATTTAGCTTTATTGCGTGCGTCACGAAGATGGGTGGTGTCGGCTGAAGGCTTATGGTGTTGAGACTCGGGCATATTGTAATACGGCCAAGTAATAATGATATATTACAATAATATATTGTAATAATATGCAGCTGCCGGTGAGATAGAGCGCTGCCTCATTGGTTCTTAGGATTTGGGCTCTATTGAACGCATAATTAATGGAGATTTGCAGAAATTTGAATCCTGGAATTCAGGACAGCAAACTTTTCTGAATAATTCTTGCAAAAAAAGGAAGCCAACGCTGGTTTGTAAGTTGTTTGCAAAGTATTTTAATGGAGCTCCCGGCTGTCATTCTTACGTGATTGATAATTATTTTATTTTTCCTGCTTGTTCTAAATTATTTTCGAACATTTTCTCTCATAGTGCAAGGTTTTAAAATGGAAATAGATTTATATTTAATCATTTTAACACATTTAAGTGGTATTGCTGGAACGTATTATCACGTACTGTTCCTACTACCCACGTTTTAATTTCTTTTTCGTGCATATTATTACTGGAATGTCACTTCAATGCCGCACTGTATCACAATTCACCGTGTTGCAAGTAAATCAATAGTTTTATATTGCTTCAGCACACTCAAAACGTCTACGTAACTCCACTTACGACACCTCCGAGCAGGCGTAGAGCTACGTACGGCTTCTTGTACGTAGCTTCCCGCGCAAATGTTTTGATAATACCACCGCTAGAGTTACTTCTTCATAGCAGCACTTACGCCATACGTAAGTCGCTACGTGTACTTAGCGATGTTTTGATAATCCGGCCCCAGGGCATATACTTTCAAAAAAAGTTAAGAGATCGTAAATTCATTAGCCTATCATTGATGGCCTTTCAAGCACAATCCACCAATCGTAGACAAGAAAATAGGGCGTATAAGTACTTACACTAACTTATCAAGGTTTGAAAGTATGGCCCACGCACGCTAGGCTCTTGGTGAATGAGCAACACCAACATGACCATATGTTCATGCTCAGCATGCACGACATGCTCATGTAACTTGAATCCCGACAAATTAAAATTGAAAGGCAAGAGCCGCCGAATCCTGATGAATTTGAATTTGAGAAAGGAAGGTTAATAATGGAGCTCACATTTTTGTTTTGGTATTCAGCTGATATGAGTAAAATTGGTCAATCGAGAGTTTAATAGCAATAAAATCTCGAGTCTATTCACCATATTTTCGTTCAACCCGTTTCGGATGCAAGCTCGATTACATGTTCAAAACTTGAAAAATGCAAATTTAATCAACATAATTGCTTCCTAGCTAAATGCTTGCGTCCTAGCTATAAGCTTCTTAGCTAAATGCGTGCGTCTTAACTATATGCTTCCTAGCTAAATGCGTGCGTCTTAGCTATATGCTTCCTAGCTAAATGCGTGCGTCTTAGCTATATGCTTCCTAGCTAAATGCGTGCGTCTTAGCTACGGTATATGCTTCCCAGCTAAATGCTTGCGTTTTAGCTATATGCTTCCTAGCTAAATAATTGCGTCCTATAGTTATAGGCTTCCTATCTACATATTTCCTAGCTGGGTGCTACCTAGCTTCATAGCTATACATGCTTATATGTTATGCTATAGAGCGATATGTAGGCTTCCTAGCATGTAGCTAGGAATATGTTTTATAGCTACATGCTCCGTGTAAATATGCTCCTTTGCTATATGGTTACATGACATGCTAGGAATATATGTTTCTATGCTATGCTAGGGGTTTCCTAGCATATAGCCTTCAAGCTATATGATCCCTACCTTTATTCTTCCTAATTCTTCCTATCTATATGTTGGTTCGTTGGGTCCGGCGGCGGCGAAGAGCGGAGCAGCACGTCGAGGATTCCACGTGGCTGCAAAGATCTCACGAGATCCTCCTCTTCACTGAGATTTTATTGTGGCTGCAACAATCTCACTTGGCAATCTTGACTGAAATTTGACCTTGGCTGGTAAAATATTTACTGAGATTTTACCGTGTTGCCCTTTACCGTGACCGTGACTTCCGTGTCACCTTTACCGTGTTGCCCTTTACCGTGACTTCAGCAACCTCACACAACCCTCTTGGCTGAGATTTTACGTGATCTGTTTCCTGTCGACTGCGAGGTCCGCCCGTGTGACTGCGAGGTCCGTCCGTGTGACTGCGAGGTCCGCCCGTGCAGACTGCGAGGTCCGCCCGTGTGACTGCGAGGTCCTGCCGTGTGACTGCGAGGTCCGCCCGTGTGACTGCGAGGTCCGCCCGTGTGACTGGTGCTAATGACGGCCGCCGCAACACCGCCGGCAATTTCGACCCTAAAGAGACACTCGGGAGCGGCAATGCCGCGGGTTATTGCTCTCCTAGCCTCTACGCTGCCTGCTGTTATTTATTTCTCGTGAGCAGCTATTAGTTACTGAAACACAACGTGATTTTAAGAGGTAACTGAATCATGAACAACACAATTACGAACGAATAACTTCTCTGGGGTGTGAATTTTTAATGTTATTATGATGTCTGTTGTAATGTTGGCCTTGGTAATTATCGTACAATTGGAGTTTGGTTTTTAGAACGTTAATCATGCAGTGATGTTTCAGTACGAATTAAATAAGATTAGGAGTGAGGTCCCATGAAAATTACTCGCATAGTGACGTTTAATTAGCGAGGATTGTTGAAGATGTCGACTGATTGATGAATGTGAGAAGCTCACTTTAAATTAATGCTCTGCATGGACTTTAATTATTGCTTTCTTTGAGCGATGTATTCACATTAATTATAAATGAGAACATGGGAAAACGTTTTCAATTACGAAATTGTTTTTTTATTCGTTTTTTTTCGCTAGTGGATTCTTGCTGAATTTGCAATTTGAGTAAACTAATGATGTAAGTATGAAATAAAATATTAATGCTGTTGCTTACATTTTGTCGTAAATAAAGAAAGTTTTCAATCTTGACTGAGAATTCAAATCACAATGTCAATATAAAAATCACGATGTCATGAAAAATTCACCCCTACGACCTTGACCTCGAAGACGTTTGAGAGAACATTATTGCACCTGTATTTTGGGATTCGATTCATCATATCATTGCAGTTCGAACATTAGAACTCGAGACTTTTCTTCCAGAAATAGATTCCAATTATTGGCGCTGTAAGTTGCACTCTGTGCCGTATATAGTTGATCTCAAGAGAAATGTTCAATTTCTCATTTTGTCCCGCGTTTGATGAGATGAAGTTGCATTGAAAAATTTGTGTAATATTGTCATGTGACTGGAACGTTTTGCCGGCATGATGTGTTGGCCTTTAAATTAGCAATTCTGTCGAGAACTACAATTTGTCGACGTATCCATGCTACGAAGACTTAAATGTTAAGATTAAAGATTAATGGCTAGTCACTAATCGTGCCCATTAACGATTAGTGGTGGCGATATTTTAAATTTTGATTTATTCTTGGTTACATATATAATAACCATTGATTTTATTTACGTTGGCAGAGATTTCATTTCGTGATTGAGATTAATTTCAGATGCCTCAAATTGAAATACATATATTTCCAATTAATGCTAGAGATAACATTTGTAGATTGATTCTCTTCAATAATAAAGATTTGAAATCTCAAAACCGGCACTAGCTGAACGGCTGAAATGTTCAGCGTACCATTCAATACCAGGGCATTGTGTTCAATTACTTCCTTGCAATGGCTTCCTTCAAGCTCCATTCCTGCCTTATTCCTGCCTTGATTCTCACCTCGATTCCTGTTATCCGGCATTCCTGCCGGAAAACGAGTCTGTGTGGAGGACGATATTCGTGTTTGGCTGACACAAGAACTAAAATGAAACTGCTGTATTGAATTTAAACTGTCGTGCCCGCATATACTTTTTTTCATGCACACCGTCTAAATTTTCTAGTCATCGTCGCTATCCACACAAATAGTTTGGTAGCTCATTAAATTTTTAATTACTTGTTTTCTTAGTGTAATTTTTTCCTGCTTGACACTATAACGTCATTTGATTGTATTTGTATCATAACATAACATATGATCTGGTTTGAAAAGTCAAACTTAATTTGACGCATCAAATTTGTCATTGAAGCACAAAAATAATAACCAAACCTAAACTAACTTAACTTAGCGTAATCGGAAAGTAAAAGTGAACCTAGGAATTTCTTTATTTATTCTCATTTTCCAATTCAGGGCCTAAACTTTCAAAAAAGTTAAGAGATCGTAAGTTCATCAGCCAATCATTGACGGCCTTTCAAGCAAAATCCACCAATCATAGACAAGAAAATAGAGCGTAAGTACTTACGTTCACTATACTTTCAAAAAAGTTAAGAGATCGTAAGTTCATCAGCCAATCATTGACGGCCTTTCAAGCAAAATCCACCAATCATAGACAAGAAAACAGAGCGTAAGTACTTACGTTCACTTAGCGAGTTTTGAAAGTATGGCCCCGGAAATCGAATCAAGAAGCTTTCGGTTTGTCACTCGTTGGCGTTATATTAATTCACAGCGATATTCGTAAACCCTTTAGCGATGATGCCGCAGGGTCTTGATCGACTGGGTGTGATCGCCGGTATCCGAAGCTCTCGCAAAATCGAGTTCTGTCTTTACGAATAATTAAAGAAAACTTCTGGTAATTATAAATTTTTTATTTCGAAACCTTTGAAATTTTTGGATAGCACAGTTGGAGTCGTGTCATGTCTGTCACCATAGAACGCGCCTTTTGGGGCTGGACTTTGGGCTTCTCTATAACACCACCGAAGAGTTATTGTAGGATCAAATTCTTAAATTTTATGTCACCACTAAAGAGACATTAACGAGCGTATATTTTCTTTTACCACAAAAGGACGTGGCAAATGAGCTACGTGGCCATTTTTTCGCTCCGAAATTAACAATATTGCCAGAGCCGCGGCTCTGCTATCACCACAAAAGAGGGTCGCCAATAGCCCTCATAAGCAGCCGCCATCAGCACCAGGATGTTGACTTGCGCCCCTCGTGTCATTACAAAATCTGAGGGTCCACTGTGGTCGACCAGCGCTTCTCGAACGTCTTCTTATTACGAGACCATAATTGTAGAGACGCTGCTGCACTTCAGCCAATTATTCTTATAGTCTTTACCACGCACTCTGTCTTTTTAGTCCTTTGTTTTAAAATGCTGTCCTTTAAAGTCCTTTGCTGTCCTTTTGCTGTCCTAATGCTGTCCTTTTTAGTCCTTTGTTTTTTAAATGCTGTGTCAAAAAGGACAAAGTCTGTGGTAAAGACTAATAATAAGTGTCCGAAGTGCAGCAGCGTTTCTTAGTCTTTAGTATAGACTTTTTCTTTTTTATCACAGGCATTGTTTTATTAAAGGGCTTCGATGACATAACATAAACAAGTTAACCAAATGAGCAAATTTTCCTAATCGTTTCTCACTTGATTGAACAGTTAATTCTAGAACTGTTAATAGAAGCTGCTCTTCCAGTTTTTGGATCAAGTCGCTTAAAGATATCACTATATTTTGAATTTCTTCCTCATTGGTTGCATCATTTTGAAGAAGGTTGTAGAACAGTTGGTCACGTATAGCGGGGTTTGGTTAATTTATTTTTAATCCTCAAATTAAAACATTCATTCTCATAATATAAACGGTTATTACATATTACAACAGCTTTCAAATTATCATAAGAGGAAGAAAATTGTAACTATATTGCAACAAAGCTCAAATGTACGTAATCTGTGGCAATCGAGGCTGAAATCCGATAACAGAGTGCACGCAACTTGCGAAGGATGGTGATGTATATTGACACATCCACGGACAAACTAAAGAAGACTATCTCATTAGATGCTCGTGGTCAGTGGTGGAGTTCTTTTGTTGTATTGACACATCCACGGACAAACTAAAGAAGACTATCTCATTAGATGCTCGTGGTCAGTTGTGGAGTTCTTTTGTATTCAGGGCGGTGGAGGCAAGTCGAATATTTGGCTTGCTCGAAAAGCTCTTTGGTGACTCAGACTGTCGCGCCAGTAATGGGTGAATGCTGGCTGGAAAATAGGCGCCGAGCATGTAATGGGTGGATGTTGGCTGGAAAATAGGCGCCGAGCGTGTAATAGGCGGATGCTGGCTGGAAAAATAGGCGCCGAGCCTGTAATTGGTGGATTCTGGCTGGAAAATAGGCGCCGAGCCTGTAATTGGCGGATGTTGGCTGGAAAAATGGGCACTGAGCGTGTAATGGGTGGATGCTGGCTAGAAAAATAGGCGCCGCGCGAGGAAAAAATAGGCCTGGCTGGAAAAATAGGCGCCGAGCCAATAATGGGTGGATGATGGCTGGAAAAATGGTGTCGCGCGTGTAATGGGTGTATACAGGACGAGAGTGCGGTAATGTAGCAAGTGGCCGCGGCAGGAGTGGGGTAATGTAGCAAGTGGCCGCGGCAGGAGTGGGGTAATGTAGCGAGTGGGCCAGTAGCCGCCGTAATGTGAAGCGCCGTTGTCGCCAGTTCTACGGGCGTCACATGAGAGAACGGCGACCGTCGGCGCCACGAAAAATAAATATTGAGCCTGCGCGCCCCTCACCCCCTCTTCCAAATTGGTGCTGCTGCCGTTCCCGGGAATATGAGAAGAATTCGCACTTGTGTTGGATGGCTGCTGCTGCTGCTGCTGCTGCTGCTGCTGGTAGTCGCTTTGTTTTGTAGTGATCCTGAGACTGTTTTTTGGTATATTTTTCCTCCGATTCTAAAACTAAACACGTTGCTTCTATAGCTGAAGACGTTTCTGCTATAACTGAACACGTTTTTGCTATAACAGAACACGTTACTGCTATAATGTGATTTCGTTTCTGTTAAACCTGTAAATGTTTCCGCTGAAACTGAACGCGTCACTGCTTGAGCTGAGAAAAAACGCATGCAATGCTGCTGAAACCGAACACTGAGCCGCTAAATTTTAACCGATTTTCCAGTGAATGAATTAATTGATGATCGGCCAGGATTATAATTGTAGCCTATTCTGTAGATGTTAATATTGAACCTAAATACGTTATTGCCGAATAAAATGGAAGTTGATTGGCAACTATCGAAATCATTGACATAACACGTTGAAACACGCAAATATATGTGTTTATGCATTGTCAAGATTTGCGGTTAACATCACGACCGAAGAAGCATTTCGGTTTCTCGTCATCAGACGGAAATTGGAAAAAATCTCTATACCACTTAACAATATTTTTGTTCATTATTCCAGATTAATAAGTCTTGAAGTAACTTAGCGTCAGAATTATTCACCACTAAGAAAGGAATATTTCCTAATGAAGGAATATGTCTTAAATATATTTGTTGGCTTGCTAATCTTTTTATTCTGTTCCAGAACGATGATGGCTCGGCGCTACAACTGGCGCATTGCTTGGGCGGTGCTGGTGATGCTGTGGATGTCATCACATCGTGCCGAGTCGCTCTCAGCATCATCACCACCGCATCACAGCAACACCACACTCCAGAACTCTCTTCCGAGCTTGCATCTCTCGAATTCCTCCCTGATTATACCGCGCCGTCGAAGTTCTAAACGAAAACTCGAGTTTTTGTCTCGGCCGGAAGAAGTTCCTTTTATATTGCTAGACTTGAGCTCTACACCCTCGATAGACTTTCCGAATTCATCGGTGGACCTAAAAAGTGTATCGGAAAAATTTCCAAGTGTACCCAATGACACAGTCACCTCGCGGCAGCTGGACGCTGCAGAAAAACTTTTAGAAGACTCGAGTCGAACGGAAGATTTTAACGGTGAAAGCCAAATGAAGTCAGCTGTAAACCGGAGTTCTCTTGCGAAATCTCGGCTTGAAAATGCTGCAGAAAATGTCTTAGATTCTGTGTTAGAAGGTGTCAAGAGCGACGCAAGTAGACGAGTTACGTGGACTCGGAAAAAAGAGCTAGGCTGGGCTAGAAGTAATTCTTATGTAAATACGCAGAACTTGTCTAAAGACTTAGGAAATAATAATTTTATAATTGACGACATTCCGATCCAATCAACGAGACTTGATAAATTCTACAAAGATGGAGGGAGCAGAAATTTTTATAACCGCCTCCCGGCTCCACACTCAATCACGAATCCTCATTTCGGTGATCCCCACGACCAGAAGCTCTACCACAGCTTCGACGTGGACATTTGGGACCACCCGCGATTCTCGCGGTATTCGGAAGGTTCCAAGGAGAATCCTGACGATCCTGACGTGTGCCATATTGGTATTAGGTACCCCCGTGTGAGTAATGGTACCAGGACCATTTTGATCGGTGTGCTGATGACTCAAGTCGGTACCGTCAGGGAGAGGCTTGGGCTGAAGATCCCGGGTGCCGTGTCCTACGCAGTCAACAAAGTCAACAGCGAACAAATTCTACCGGACGACTACCAGCTGCAGTTCGAGGTCAGATACTTTGCTTTTCTCAAATTCTTCTACTTAAATGATCTCCTGCATTCCTTGTCAATGAGACGCTACATATGAGTAATCAGGTATCGGGCGAAAATGTATAGCGTTTAAGGGTTTGGTAATGCCATCTTCAAACGCTGCTTACTTCTACGAATTTTCAAGGTATCAATATAATTATTAAATTGTTACCACTCTTTTGTAGTCATAAACTACTTCTTCGATTTTCATTCTCACAATTGAAATTTTACAATTTCTCAATTTTATGTGACTTGTCTCTTACAATTTCGTCCGATTAGTTTACTTAAATTCTCGACGATGTTTTGAAAACAGTTGAATTATGCAACATAGAGATAATTATTTTTGTGATGCATGGAAGGATATAGCGTGCAGGTTGTGCGTGTGTTGTACAGCAACGATAGAACACACATAATGCCATGACATTACCTTATGTTTGTACTTGACTTTCAAAGCTTTTGTTATACACTACGACGAGCGATGTCGTAGCGATAAACCGAAATAACTAAAGATTCTAACCGTACTTAATATCTTAAATGTGCGCCCCGAAGGCAAAATTTTCAGAAAAATGCCTTCATATTCTTAACTTTATTTTTATCCAGGGTTTGAAGCCTTCCTTGATATCATTAATACAATTTCCGCTTTTTGTAAGTTCACCGAGAGACAGATATCCAAATTCATTCGGGACTCACACGTTATAATGATATACATACTAAAGACGGCCTCTACAGGAGCATATATGCATTGGCCGACTTTTGTATTCAATCTTTCCATCACTGTAGAATTTACGCGTAGCAGGATCTCAAATGCTGTAAAGTTTGACTCTTGCTTCAACATTTCAACGGTTTCTGAAAACGTACAAATAAAAAATATCAACTATAAAAATTAGAATGGTTGATGGAAGCACAATATTTCAACAGAAATATTCAATAAATAAGTATATATTCAAGATACTTATTAAAGATAGAGGAATGGTTCCTTGCCATACAGAGCAATCACCGCGCTGTCGCGCCAGTCGCAAGCCATGAATGGAGACACAAATTTCGATCCAAATAAGTTTTGCCTACTTCTACGTAGAATAATTTTCAGTATTTAGCACTGAAGACTGTATATCAAAATCTGTGGCTGCACATGCTATCATGCGTTATAATGGTATGTATGCTAACATGCGTTATAATGGTATGTATGCTAACATGCGTTATAATGGTATGTATGCTAACATGCATTATAATGGTATTTATGCTACCATTCGTTATAATAGCATTAATTCTGCCATTCGTTATAATGGTATTTATGTTACCGTGCATTATAATGGTATTTATGCTACAATTCGTTATAATAGCATTTATACTACCATTCGTTATAATGGTGTTTATGTTACCGTGCATTATAATGGTATTTATGCTACCATTCGTTATAATAGCATTTATACTACCATTCGTTATAATGGTATTTATGCTACCGTGCGGTATAATGGCATTTATGCTACCATTCGTTGTAATGGTAGTACTGTAGTATGCTACCACGCGTTTGTCTTAATACGTTAAGTGCCGCTATGTCGTATTCATGGCGTATTTCATACCGGTGGACCAATAGCAACGGTGGATTTCTGGGACACCACTGCATAGATCGCTGCACTTGATTACCAATATTATAACTTTGATCATTTTTAGATCTGTTTTATCTTATGAGAGCTTGGGTGTCATATCTACGTTTCGTAGATGCTATCTTAATGTGGTACAAATTTACTAAGGTACCAATGAAATAAATGTACATTGTTACATATATGGATTATTTGCTACACAATATACATGATGCGGCTAAATAAGTAGAAAGCGCACACTATGTTTGCATTGTGTGAATGCATGGGTCTGGTAACACAGTACTGCTAGGTAGCTGCTCATTTTGAGTACAATTCGCTAATTTCTTCATCTGTTCTTATCAGTTTTAATTATTAGCATGAACTTCTACAAAAGTATTTTTAATAAAAGCAATAATTATTTTTATTTCCATTTAAAGGATTGATTATGGTGGGTAGAGAAAAAAAACTGTTGAATCATCGATCTGACGACCCGGATCTGCAGCTTATTAACAATTAATTAGTCACTTGTTATTACCACTAAATATTATTATTATTTCAACCACTTATGATTATTGGCACTTATTAACAGGCACTTGAGTATATAGGACTGCTTATTATCTTGCAGCTTATTACCCCTAAACCCGGAGGCCAATCAAATCACACATCTAAAAGGATGCAATGCAAGAGTGCAATCTACACATTCGGGATGGGGGACTACTTTGTTGAACAGGTTTGATGGGAAGCGATCTCGGGTTTAATAGTCTTGTGAGTTCCTTGATGAACCTCATTAAAATGATGGTTGGGCTTCTAACTCAAAAATATCAAAATAAAAAACAAAAATCTTGATGCTTAGAAATTGCTGAAGTTTTCACGTTGCCGTGAAGTCATGCAGCCCACGGCCCATCACGGTAGACCGCTGGTCGTGGTCACGCCGATAGAATTCATACCTAATTTTGCTAACTCTAACCTAACCTAACCTAGCCTACCCTAACCTAACCTTAGCTTGCCTAGAACCAAACTTATACTTATTTAATCCCCCATTAGAGCAACATTTCATAGGACCAGAATGACAACAAAGACATCGAGAAACCCTTCATGTGGTCATGCAGTTGTGCACTGATAATGTTAGAACTTCCTACTGCAGCTGCCGGGACTATTATAATACACTATCGCTAACGTACTGTTGAGCGAAGCTGGTGCGCAGTGCACTGCTACTTGATATACTGTTGTGCAGTATCGCAGTTGCTCACTACACTGTACTTCGATTCTGTTGCAGCTCTAACAGCTGCAGTCGCAGTTAATTAAGTCTGTTTTTTCCATTCTGGGAAGAAGGCGACGATTCTAAGTTAAAGTTACTTCGGAATTTCGTTCCTTGAGTTTGGTTTGATGCATTTTCATAGATGTTACCCTTTTTTATGAAGTTCTGTGCTTTAGTTATACTATGGTATCTATTTAAAATTCTGTATCAGTGAAGAGAAATCCATGAACTGATTTATGCCAGTAATTTATTTATTAATTTTCACATTGTTGTATCGCTAATAATATTTTATATATCTGACTTTGAAAGTTGCTCAAGTTCAAAACATCAGATTTGCACCTTTCAGTAATCAGAAGTTTCAGTCGATGAAAAATTTGTGAGCAGTAGGGAAAGCTATTTCGATGTTAAGTTTTAGCTTTTAATATTATAGCGTTTCATGCGTCGGCCATTGAGAACATCTGTTGTTATTTTCTGCTCTGTACATCTAAAATAGAAAAGATTTAATCAGGGAATGAAAATATTGATTATACGGTCGAAGGCAATTTCTGTATAGTTTTGAGCGTATAAAGTGAAGGAGATTCAGTGTTACTTATCTTGAGAGATACTCATCTTAACGTTATCTACAACTTATCTTATCCAGCAGGCTGCATGAGAATTTTTTGCACCCGCAATTGTATTTTTTTGCTTGTTGCCATGCTGGATAAGCGCAAACAATCCAGGGGCCATTTATACGTGGGAAACAAATACAAAATTATTCACAAATACGCCCAAGGCGGCATTACTAATTTAATTTGGGAGACGATCATGCCTGTATCAAGGCGTCATTTGCCCGATTTGTGCATGAACGGCCGGTGAACGTGAGCGTGACAACTTTGGTTCTAAATATAGAGATGCTAAGCGGTGCAGTTGCTGTAGGCGATCCGTATATCTAAATGCGTCGCCGGTGTTTCGTCGATGATTCGCCGGTGTTACGTACCTATATGCCTTCAGTATTTATCCCTCGAGCATCGTTGCGTTATAAGCTTTCAGTTTTTAATATTCGTCAATGAAATATTCAGCACCCATTTAACTATTTAACTATTTAGATTACTGACAGTTACATTATCGTTAAAAATAATGTTCGATTAAAATAATTTATTTGACATTGGTTACTGTTAAATAGCAGCGTTTTCTCATTATCGGGATCATCCACGTACTGGGAGGATACCGAACTAACAAAATTTTCTCATTTTTTAAAGCATTTTCTCATTTATTGAAATAAAATATGCCTTTAAAAATTACTTTTTATAGACAACACTTCTAAATAATCCATTGTCTGTGATGTTACTTATTTACAATGAATTTCTAATTTTATTTTCAATTTTCAAACATTAAAAAAAAAGTAATTTTAAAATTTTTTTAATAGATAAATTTTTTTACTTTTTTTCAAAATTATTTATTCTGTCAACTTATTCATGTATTGTCTCTGACTTTACGCAAGTGTGCAAAATTTCTGATTGATTGGACAGGTAAAAGTGTGTCAAATATCGATTATAAGATATGTATCAGACAGACAAACCAACAAAAAAAAAAAAAAAAACAAACAAACAAGAAGTGAAGTTAAGGAGAAGTGTTGTAAAAAAGGCGCTATTGTGTTCGCCTTGTCCGTCCGTCCATCCGTCTTTCTGTCTGTCCGTCTGTCCGTCCGTGACTCCACGTTTTCGTCGACGCAAACATTACTGGTTACAACATTACATTACTGGTTACATTACTGGTTACGCAAACATTACTGGTTACATTACTGGTTAATTGCATGCAGGTTACGCTGAATTATCAACCGTAATGCTGGTTACACTGAATTATTTGCTTTAATGCAGGTTACGCTGATTGCCTAATTGTTATGCAGGGAATTTTGATTGCTTAACTGTGATGCAGGTAACACTGATTACCTAACTGTGATGCAGGTTACGCTGATTGTTTAACTATGATGCAGGTAACGCTGATTGTTTAACTGTGATGCAGGTTACGCTGATTGTTTAACTGTGATGCAGGTAACGCTGATTTATCCGTCTGTAAATAACCGAAATAAAATTTCCACAAGAAATTGGAAATTTACATTGGAAATTGGAAATTTTATTTCGTGTATTTACAGACAGATAACTTTTAAACTTAGTTCACATATGGAAAAAATAAATCTAAGACTTTTTTGTTCGTGTGAATTTTTCGAAAAAATGAAAGAAAACGTGAAATTCTTAGAAACCGGTGTTTTTTTAAAGGCGACTTGAAAGTCCGATTTGGCGGTAAAGGGATAATCTATTCAACATTAGTTGCTGACTTGCTGTCAAATATCAGCGTTTTCTCATTATCGGGATCGTCCACTGGGAGGATCCCGAAATAACAAATTTTTCATTTTTTTACATGGCGGTGTTTTCACTTCATTGGGATACTCCACAATTAAAATTTCTAACTATGCTCATTACTGTCAGATATCGGCGTTATCAGTCTTCTTATCGTGACACTGTACGATCGTCGCCCATCAGTCGTGCAACAATTTAATTAGCCCACTCCGGCCGCTAGCCAATGCCTAGCTTTTCATGTCACTGCTTAGTTACGAGAGTTGATGTTGAAATTATTGCGTGAATTATACCAGATGGTCCATATAAATATCATGCCGTTAAGTGCGATGTAGCGTATCAAACCTGCTGTTCAAATCATTCGACCGGTGCTTTATTAATTCATATTTTATCCAGTTACTTTAATTGCCTGCTATAGGTGCCGGCGACCGAGATCTGCTAGACTCTGTTCGTCACAATTATGTCCTTGAATGCAGAAAGATATATCAAGCAGAATTTCGTCATCTCATAAACGCCATTGTTCTCATGCTGAGAATTTCGCGATTTGCATAACTTCCTTCGTAGCCGAAATTGGTGGAATTAAGAATTCCTGACAAGGGTTTAATACCAGCGACATAATGACAACTTATGCAGCTTCCTGGACGAAATTTTATTGATTCATGTCCTGGGAAGCTATATATGCTTAATTGTGGTGCCTGTTACACCGCGCGGTTAATAGTATTCAGGTTCGCAATTCGGCCAATTATATGTAAATTACATTACTGGTTAATTGCATGCAGGTTACGCTCAATTATCAACCGTAATGCTGGTTACACTGAATTATTTGCTGTAATACAGGTAACACTGATTGTTTAACTGTGAGGCAGGTTACACTGAAGTAGGTATTAGCTTTAATGCAGGTTACGCTGATTATGAATATTGATGCAGGTTACGATGAATTATTTACTGTGCTGCAGGTCGCACCGATTGCCTAACTGTGATGCAGGTTACGCTGATTGTGTTGCTCGTGTGATGTGCAGATGAAGGACACGCGTGGTGAGGTGGTGGAGAGCACCAAGCACATCACAGACTTCCTGTGCAACCCAATCCATGGCTTCATCGGCCCTGAGCACACGTGCCATGTGGAGGCCACCATCGCAGCAGCCAGGAACCTCCCTATGATATCCTACGTGAGTCCCTAAGATCTCCTACGTGAGTCCCTATGATCTCCTACGTGAGTCCCTATGATATCCTACGTGAGTCCCTATGATATCCTACGTAAGTCCCTATGATATCCTACGTGAGTCCTTTGATCTCCTACGTGAGTCCCTATGATATCCTACGTGAGTCCCTATGATCTCCTACGTGAGTCCCTACGATATGCTACGTAACCGTTTGATCTCCTACGTGAGTCCCTATGATATGCTACGTAACCGTTTGATCTCCTACGTGAGTCCCTATGATCTCCTACGTGAGTCCCTATGATTTCGTACGTGAGTCCCTAAGATATCCTACGTGAGTCCCTAAGATATCCTACGCGTGTGTTGCTGGTCCCTGTGTTGCAGGAACTACGTCGAGCAATCGTGCTCATGTCATCAGAAATTCAATCATCGTGATCGTTTGCGATCGAAGACTTGATTGTTCTAATACTTTATCCTCTCGATCACTTACTGTGACCCCAGTAAATATACCTCGTTGAAAATTAAGGTCGACTCATCGATGGCCACGAGATTGTCGATGATGTTCTGACGATGTTTGTTTATTGGGGTGTCGCTTGGACGCCACCGAATTTCTTATCAGCTTCTGCAGATTATGCAACGTCAATGCAAGCGTTGGGGTAACTGCTGAACTTTAATCAATTTCCTACAGGAGTTTCCTTTAATCAATTCTTCTAGCACTTCTGATGTATTATCGTCGGCTTACCGTCGGTTTCTTATACGCCGGGCCAAAATTTTTGATAGGGTCCTTGACTCTGAACAAATAATGCTTGTGTTGCGTCCAACTTGTTCCTTGAATCGCGGTCTCAACGAGCTAACTTGTGATGTCGTCTCGAGTATAGAGCCTTAATACTTTCCTGCCTTGGGGTATCGACCTCATTAAGGCGTCTGGGGGATTAAACTGCGACGTCCCATTATTGTCCATTCCATGTCAAATAAATTACCATGCATGTTGGCTGTATTACAAATAAGAAATAAGAAAATGTACCCTGGAATCGACAAATAAGTTATATGCTGATTTGTCTGTATTACAAATAAGAAAATGCACCCTGAAATCGATATATTTTGGAAAAAATAGATCATCTAACAAATATAATTTCATAATTAGATGAACTGTTAGCAGGCAATTCCAACACAAAATGAAGATTGAAATATTCAAGATTCAATCACAATTTCAAGATTCCAGTTTTTTTACCTTAACTTTAATTCTTTTTTGGCGTTGAATGCGGAAGTAAAGATCTTACCGCAAGAATATTAACCCTTGAGACTGTGTGGTGCTTGTAAATTATCTTCATGCAAATATCCCGAGCCCCGGCGCAGCTGAGGGGTAATAAGGTCGGTAATAAATTGCATTGCCACGATTACTTCTTGGCTAAAGCCTGCGTATCTGAACTTGCTGAGCGTAAACTGAATTGTATGACTATGCCTAAAATTTTCACGACCGAATGTACCCGACCATTTATAATATCGCTATCACCATATGAGCTTTAAATGTGTCGGAGAAAATCTTCCTCGGAACTGCATTCTGAGAGAAGAATTTAATACTTTGAAGCGACCATGATCGTGACCGGGAACGAGCTAACAAAAATAATGTCAACTTTAATTAAATATGAGAGGGATCACTTTGCAAAAGTTGCTGCCAGTGACTTCTCAAGTTTATCTTGATGACAATGGACATGAAATTAGTACCTATACATCAATACAATTTGACTTACAATTTAGTAACTTGCCAAAGCTAAATCGACCACCCAAAACGAGTAGATTTCGAAACCACATGACTTCACCAGCATATTTTTTAAGAAAAATTCATTTTTTTACGTCAAAGTGCAAAATGCCAGTTTCTACCCGCGTTTGGTCTATTTGATTCCTTGCTATCAAGTGGGATGCTTCTTGAAAGAGAATGACATTTGTGGTGATAGTTTCTGCTTAAATTTCAAATTCTTGATTACATTTTCTCCCGACAGGCGTGCAGCGACGCTATAAACTTCGACGAGCAGTTGCTGCACAGCACCTTTGCCCGCACCAACCCCTCGGAGAAACCCGTGAGTGTAACTCTAGAGTTCAACCCCGCGACTTGAACCAATAACATGTAAACCACTTGAACACAACCCTTCAATTCAACCCTATAACTTGAACCAATAACATATGAACCACTCGAACACAACCATTGAGTTTAACCCCGCAACTTGAACCAATAACATGTGAACCACTTGAACACAACCCTTGAGTTCAACCCTATAACTTGAACCAATAACACTTGAACACAGCCATTGAGTGTCGCCCTGCAACTTGAACCAATAACATGTGAACCACTTGCACACAACCCTTGAGTTCAACCCTATAACTTGTACCAATAATATATGAACCACATGAGTGCAACCTTTGAGTGCAACCCCTGCCACAACTTGAACACATGAACACATGCAAAACCCATCGTTACAACCCAAAAATGCTACCCCAACAACCTCCCAAAACCCAACCGTCCTTATCAGCTACAAACTTCGCCAGACCAGCCAAGCACCATCATTAGTTTCACTCTTATATCTCATGAGCCCACGTTACAATTAATAGCAACCGCTTTGTAACTTCTCCGTCCATCTATTACTTAGATTTTTCCCCACGCATTGCCTTGGATCATAAACGCCGTGCGTGAAGCTGCCTATACGCACTGGTATGACAAAGACTTCTCATTATAGGACCAATTATTGACGAGTGTCTTCTTAAAAAGTTTATTTAAATATATTCCTTCCAATTATAATGCATTTTCTATGACGTTAATTGAAGGTTTGAATGTCTGACACATGTGAGAGAAAATTATAAGGTATGGATCTCTGACACACGCGAGAGAAAATTATAAGGTATGGATCTCTGATACACGTGAGGGAGGAATGAGAGGAATGAGTGGAACGCGTGAGAGAGGAATAAAGGTTTTGGGTGTATAATACTATAGCTATTGATGCCTGACGTACGTAACTGAGGAATTGAGTTGCTGATCCTGATATACGGAGGAATAAGAGGTATTTAGCTCTGCCATCATGCTTGCAAAGGGTATGTATGTATGATCTAATTAAGAGATATGTATGTATGATCTAAGGGGTATGTATGTATGATCTAAGGGGTATGCAGCCCTGTCATTCCTGTGTAGCTCTGCCGTCATGCTTGCAAAGGGTATGTATGTATGATCTAATTAAGAGATATGTATGTATGATCTAAGGGATAGGTATGTATGATCTAAGGGGCATGTATGTATGATCTAAGGGATATGTATGTATGATCTAAGGGGTATGTAGCCCTGTTATTCCTGTGTAGCTCTGCCGTGTGCCGTCATGCTTGCGTGTTCTCTATTTTGTTATAGTGTTGTTTTTCTTAATTTTATTGCGTTAGAAAAACGGTGAAAAAACGGTCCCACTGGCGTTCTAGTGGCCCGTCGCCCCGTGAAAATAAACTGTTGCGCCGTTTTTATCAGATGTATTACGGATTGCTAGTGTTAAATTAGAATAAAAACGGCGACACGGTGTTTCTTTTTACGTGCCGACCGGCCACTGAAACGCCGGTAATACCGTTAATGGTAATTTTTCTAACAGTGCGGTTATTCAAGTCGCGCATCATTTTAATTCTTGTTTCTGGTCTCACTTCTGTTCAAATACTCCCTTCTGCTGAACTTAGTTAACATCATTCATCGTTTTTTAGAGCATTCTTCAATTATTGCAATAGATTAATTAATGTAGTAATTGATATTGTTCATCTATGACGATCCCATAGCACATCTATAGGATTTTTCAAGCTTCAGATCAAGTGCTAGGTTATTCTACGTTTCTTTTTATAAGTTAAACGGGATTTTATACATATAAAACTGACGTCGTAATGAATGGATGTAAACGAACGCTGGGAGGTCAGAGTGAATATATAATTAATTCATGAGAGTCATTATTATGTTTCAGCTGCTGCGTGTTACGGTGGAGACGCTGAAGCATTTCAGCTGGAACAAATTCAGCATCATCTACATGGAGGAGTTCAGCACCATGGCTGACACCTTGGAGCAGCTCGCAGCCTTCGACAACCTGACAGTCAACCACAAAATCGCCGCCACAAACTCAGAGCAGTTCCCTACCATCATCTCTGAGACCAAGAATGAGACCAGAAGTGAGTTGTACCAAAATACCGGGAATATTTTTTGTTTGGTAGAACCTTATTGCTACCTAACTTATTTAAAGGAATAAGAGCGCCACCAGAAGTGAGTTGTACCAAAATATTGGCCTTATTGTTTGGTTTGGTAGAACTTTATTGCTACCTAACTTGTTTAAGAGAATAAGAGCGCTACAAGAAGTGTGTTGTACCAAAATACCGGGAATATTGTTTTGTTTGGTAGAACCTTTTTGTCTTGGAGCAGCTAGCAGCCTTCGACAACCTGACAGTCAACCACAAAATCGCCGCCACAAACTCAGAGCAGTTCCCTACCATCATCTCTGAGACCAAGAATGAAACCAGAAGTGAGTTGTACCAAAATGCCGTGAATATTGTTTTGTTTGGTAGAACCTTATTGCTACCTAACTTGTTTAAGAGAATAAGAGCGCTACAAGAAGTGAGTTAGTGAGTTGTACCAAAATATCGGCCTTATTGTTTCGTTTGGTAGAGCCTTATTTCTACCTATACTTATTTAAGGGAATACGAGCGCCACCAGAAGTGAGTTGTATCAAAATACCAGGTGGCTCCTTATTGTTTTTGGTTACCTAGATCTATCACTAGGCAAGCTCACCAAAAAGGTTTATCCAACATCCGATTGCGGGAAAGTAGGTATATTAATCTTTACAATTTTAGGCAAACTTAACTTAACTTTAATTTACATCAGTCAAGAATGGACGATCATTTAATCAAGTCAAGTTTCATATTTCCATATTTTTCTTGAATGGACGAGTTAACCTTTGTTTAAACAAATGCTCGTAGCGAGCTTGCGGCGCAAATGTTCTATTTTCCTTATCCTTTCCCCGCTTGAAAACCGTGCACTTCATTCAAAAATTACGCTTCACTTGTCTTATCAATTTTATCAGAAGATGTGCAATTATTCTGCATCTCAAAGCGTCCCTGATGCACCAAAGCCTGCGATGTAACGCTTTTCAGGGGCTGCGTATATAGTCACGGTTTATTTGGGTCGCTTGTGCGCATTGTTTGTTGTTTATGCGCACTGTTCCCGCGCATTTCTCGGATTGTTCGTGCGCATTGTTAGCATTGTTTGTGGGCTTTGTTCGCATAATTCGTGTGCATTGTTCGCATAGTTCTTGCGCATTTTTCGTGCGCATTATTCGCATTTTTCGTTCGCATTTTTCGTGCGCATTGTTTGTATTTTTCGTGCTCATTGTTCGCATTTTTCGTGCGCATTGTTCGCATTTTTCGTGCGCATTGTTCGCATTTTTCGTGCGCATTGTTCGCATTTTTCATGCGCATTGTTCGCATTTTTCGTGCGCATTGTTCGCATTTTGCATGCGCATTGTTCGCATTTTCCGTGCGTATTGTTCGATCTCGTCCTGCCCCCCGCTACTTAACAGGCAGGACGGCGTCTTGGAGAACGCTTTCCTCTTCCTGGAAACTCTGGCCATTGTTGACGCCAAGTGCTCTGATAAGCTATATTTTCTCGATCTCCGATATCCTTTTCTAAGATATTTATCAAGCTCAGACCATCAATTTTACCACTTCACACATAAGTGAACTAAGTTTTTTTAATTCTATCATGAAAATATGTTTAATTTATATTTTACTTAAATGAGCCCTCCATATTGTCCACATGAAGTTTTTACTTTTCACTTTGAAATTCACTTATTAATTATACCATAAATTCAAATTTAGAAACTCAAATCAATATTTTGAAACTCGGAAAGTGCATTTCTTTCTTGGATCGAGGACAGCATCAGCCGCCAGCATATAAGCTTGGCCGTGACGCCAGGTTATCGTATTCTGCTCCATGCTGAGTGCTTGTTTTTTATTATTATCAATATTATAATACTAATAATAATAATAAAGTAAAAGATAATAATATTATTATTATTATTTTCGTCGCTAATAATAATAATAATAATGTTATTATTATTATTATTACTATCCCATTGTTTCTCTTGTTTCTCAGGGTCACTGTTGTGTCATCTTCATGAATCATTCATGTCTGTTGTAGGAGTCCTTGTGTATGTTGTGCATGGGTGTAGCGCCTTGTTGCCAGATGTGATGTTCCTTGTTGCCAGGAGTTGTCTTATCTTTAGTATCTACGGGTAGTATACGTGTCCTATTAGCCAGGTCCCTGGTCTTGCCGCGGGTATTCGTCCCGTCCCGGCCCTGGTCTTCCTGTAGCTATATTCGTCCCGGCCCTGGTCTTGCTGTAGCTATATTCGTCCCGGCCCCGGTCTTGCTGTAGCTATATTCGTCCCGGCCCTGGTCTTGCTGTAGCTATATTCGTCCCGGCCCGGGTCTTGCTGTAGCTATATTCGTCCCGGCCCGGGTGTTGGCACGGCTATTCGTCGCGTCTTGGATCTTGTCGAAGCTTTTGGTCAGGTCCTTGGCCTTGCTATTAGTTGGAGCGCAACTTAGCCTCGATCATGGCTGCCGTTTTTAGCCTCTTGACGAGTTGCTAAGCAGCAATAGCGCCTAAGCAAGAGGCTATCACGAGACTTGCACGAGCCTCAAATGGCGGCCTGCATTGCCTAATAAAATCCTAACAGTCGAGGTAATAAAAGGATACTCCCGTCTCAGCCGCCGACTATGCGCCATTTGGCACATCTTTACTTAAATATTCCCTCGCTAACGGGGATTTTGGACCACATTGGTAGGCAATCGATATTTTTCGGAAACTGTTTTTTTTTTGTTTATGCTCTGAATTTAAATGGAGACAAAAATCCTCTCGTACTCTAAATTTAGAAGCGATAAATTTCCCAATAATTGATACGCCTCCCATGCACTCCCTAATAACGGCAGTCATTTGACAGCCTTCACCTGAGTCTTGGTATAATATTATTTATTTATTTGCTCACTGATATAATGTACTAATTCTCTAGTATTACTTTCATCAGAATATAGTATATAAATATAGTACATTTTATATACCTACAGTATATAATTTTAACTTTTTCAAAAGGGATTCCTCTGTTTGCATAATTTACCGCTTGCTTGAGCGCAAAGGAAATTTCTCGTTTTCAAAAGCAATTGATGTCACATATCCGACCCCGATTCTGGACTAAATGTTTTTTCATCATTTTTTTAATGAATAGAAGGAAAAGATAGGTCAATTGAACTGAACACTCTCTAGTCTCCCTTCAAGAGACCTTTTTAGGGTATTTTGCTCATTTGACGTCAGGCTTGACAATATCCGGTGAAAACAAGCGAAATGTCTGCAAATTATCAACAAAAACTCGGAACAGGCCCCCGAAAATGATTAACTAGCGGTTTTATCAGAGCACTGCGTAATGTCCGGCACCTCGGAAATCACGGCTCTGCTCGTTACTCCGCCTTGCGATCCGTCGACCTCATTTGACCTCGCTTGTCTTGATCTTCCTTGCCTTTATCGTATCGGGCAAATCTTTTAGCATTGCTGTCTTCCTCTGAGCAGTCTTATAGAATTTTTGACAAAAACTGTCACTATAACACCGCGGTGGCTATTTTCGCTGTAATATAATGGCAGCTCACGATTTTATAATTTTTACGTACATTGAGCCATTCTCCGTATGGATTGTAATAGTCTCTGACATTGAGATGCCTCTCGTTACTCAAAGAGCTATATATAATTTTCTCCATAAGAATTCTTAATAAAGAAATAATAAATTCCTGCCTTCTAAGAACATCATTTTTGACTAGTTCACTAATTAAAACTGATCCATTAAGTTTTTTGTAATTTATTGATCAATTTTCGAGCACATCAGAACCAGCGTGTCTCATAACAATGCATTTGTCGATGGTGTGACGTAAAAATCCCTCTCCACGGTCAAATCTTGGTGATGGGACCTACAGGGCTATTATTTGCTCAGTAAATTTAACTATTCTACCATAAAATATAATTTTACCATTTTTTAGTAAACTAGCTCTTCAGCTACATAAATATATAACCTTCTTTCTTGCTGTTAATTGAATCGTACTGCGGTTGAATCCGCTGCACTATAACGCTTTTGTTTAATGGTGAAATAGCCCAATGACTTCTCTGTTTACCTGCACTCCATCTCTGTAGCCAAGTTATCGAAAAGTAGTGAGTCTTCTCTGTCTACTTCTTGTAATCTACAGTAATTTGTGGCCAAATTATCAAGAAGTAACTGTATACTCATAATATGTAATCTAATTATCAAGAGTCAGCAAGACTTCCCTCTCTAACTGCACTCTAAATCTTTTGCCTAATTATCAAGAATCACCGGGACTTCTCCATCCAACTACACTTATAATATGTAATATGATTATCAAGAAGCAGCAAAACTTTCCTCTCTAACTATAGTACTCTAAATCTGTAGCCTAATTATCAATAAGAACCGGGACTCTTCTAACTGTACTCATAATATGTAATCTTATTATCAAGAGTCAGCAAAACTTCCCTTTCTAACTGTACTCTAAATCTGTAAGCTAATTATCAAGAAGCACCGGGACATTCCTAACTGCACTCAAGTTGTAACCCTGTCCTTATACCGACGACATGTGTTGGCAGTCTACGTGTTCCTGGCGCACCGCGGCGAGGTGTACCAGATGCTGCTCACCATGTCGCTGTCGGGGCTCATGAAGCCGCAGGGACAGAGCGAATATCTGCTTATCTACGTCGACCGTGAGGAGAACAAGCCCAGCGACTGGGTGGCGTACATGTTCGGTGAGTAGAACAAGCCCAGCGACTGAGTGGCGTACATGTTCGGTGAGGAGAACAAGCCCAGCAACTGGGGGGTGGGGGAGGGCTTGTCTGTTTAGCGAGAAGGTCTCATCCTTCTTAATATATTCGGGTATTATTGGCTTTCCTCATCGCCAATTGTCGATACTTTTGCAGATTTTCTCGATAACCTCAGATTTTTTTATTATTTTCTATTCACAAACTAAGATGTGCCGTCATTTTCGTGCAATCTTACCACAACCTTGCTCTCTGGCACCTATAACAACGATCTTTTCTTATGTCCGGCCAGACTCGTCGTCGCCATTGGCGATGAACGCGACCGAGCGCTGCCGCACCGAGCGCGACAACCTGCTTCCCTTCGACAGATCCTTTATGGTGATTGGCAACCGCGCCCCTGTCGACACCCTGCACGAGCTCGAAGACCAAGTCAGGGACTACAACACCAAGGAGCCCTTCTGTCTTGGCATGTACAACGACAAAAATCTCGTTCGGGTGAGTGCGACTACGGTCCAAGCGTGCTCTAAACTCTGACTTGCTTACGCCAAGTAGGTCCGTTGAAATTGATTATTGGTTATGTACTTCCAAAAAGTCAAGATTATTTTGGGTAACAAAGCACCTAACCTTTCACAGACGCATTTAAAAAAACTATATCACTGCTCCGTTGTTAGTTAGATACATACCAAATATTAAAGGAGGAATGGTCTATGAAGATGGTTACTTACTATTATTTACTACAACGTAAGCGTGTACGTGCAAGTATACTTCAACCATGCACTTGCCGATCACTAGTATTTTTTCGGATCTATGTGGATCTTTTTCGGACCTTATCAAAGAGTTAACTTGGCTCTATTGCAGCCTTGAGTCCCACGTTACTGTACAAAAAAGCTCAACATTGCTTGGAAGTAATGGTGATTTCGCATTTCACCAGCGTTCAGGTCCACGATTTTCAACTGCTGCAGTAACTTTTTACTTCAAAAGGAGCATTTTTTTATCAAATGAAGTAGCCCTATTTGTTCGAAAAAAAAACGAATTTAATCCGCATTGTTACTGTTGTGCTCCTTTGTATGCTTAACTTTTTTATTTCCATTTGAAGGCAAATAACTCAGAATTTCTTACCGCCTTTTACTGCTCTTTCCTTCGCTCTTTGAAGTAGCCGCTAGGTGTTCGTTGTTACGTAGAATATCGTGAAAGCAAAGTCATAAGAAGTTGGCTAGTCTTCTTTCTTGGTTCCATATTAAAATTTGACCATTAGGCTTGAATTCTCAGTATCTGTTCAAATTTTTCTTCATTTCTGACAGGGTTATGAAACTAGTCCTCATTAAAATGCTGATTATGAGCCAACGCGTGCGCGTTTAGCTGGATTCTGTCCGCAGTCCTTTGTTACTTTTTACTGAACGAAAGGTGATGGTGAATCTTGTTCCGTGTTTACTGTGTCGGGAAGAAAGATTGCGGACTGTTTCCCAATTGTCAACATGGAATCCGACACTGAGTCTTGCATCACAGGCGGCCTTCCGTTGGCCGTCTGTGCAGTGGCCGATGGCTCGTCATCCGTTTTTGTGATGGTTCCCATCGCCGTTGAAATAATCAATCATTTCTGTTTATTTTGCCCGATTCAAATCTTGTAGAAAATTCTTCTGGGCCTACATTTTCAAGCAAAAGCTAACGTGAGATACGTTACAAACGAATAGTTCCGAAGGTACTTGTATGTTTGTGAAAGGTTGGAAACATCATTTGCAAATGTTTGATTAAAAATGTGACCATCGCGACGCTAATGCTATTCGTCCATGCTATTATAATTAACCAATTGGAATACATACAGCTCCGCTCGAACCGCCATGGTTTTGCATGTTTCGTCTTTACTGCGAATTATTTATTCACAACATCAGGTTGGAAAATGGAACGAAATTAATTGAGACGATTTAATATTGTAAGAATTAATGTTTCATCGTCGATGCCAGAATGTGGCGAGTGGTCGGCCGTAAGCTAACGTGAGATACGTTACAAGCGAATAGTTCCGAAGGAACTTGTATGTTTGTGAAAGGTTGGAAACATCATTTAAAAATGTTTTTAATTAAAAATGTGACCATCGCGACGCCAATGCTATTCCATGCTATTATAATTAACCAATCTGAATACATACAGCTCCGCTCGAACTGACATGCTTTTGCATGCTTCGTCTTGACTGCGAATTATTTATTCATAGTAGGAGGTTGGAAAATGGAACGAAATTAATTGAGACGATTTAATATTGTAAGAATTAATGTTTCATCGTCGATGCCAGAATGTGGCGAGTGGTCGGCCGGTGATGGTGCAGATACAATTTTCATGTGAGGTTGTGCGACGGAATTTGCAAGACTGGGGCCTGCTAAGTACATTTAAAGACATGATTATGCTCTTGATTTCTACATGTCTGCGCTGCATAATTGGAAGACGTCGGCATGTTCTTGTCTTCACAACTCTTTACTGCCCAGTTGACTCCTAGGTTCATTCGTGACATTCCCATTTGATGAAAGGAATAATTGTATCATATTTCAAAGGTAATTCCAGTATTAATTATATATGAAATTTTATCCCATTTCAAATGTAATTCAAGTATTAATTATATATAAATTTGTATCCCATTTCAAATGTAATTTCAGTAATAATTTCAAGAACAAATCGTATATAGTCTGAGTTATCGCGTGGACAGTAAAGAGTTTGATATAAAAAGGCCATCAAATGCATTAGCTTTAAACGAATTTGAGTGTCTAATGTTGTTGCTTTCATCCTCTTCCTTGTAGCGCACCAACGACGGCTTGGTACGTATCAGTGATACCTTCGTAGCCTTTATTTTACGCGCACATAATTTGTATTTAAATTACTGAGCTTGTCCACGCTTCGTATTAATAAGAACGAACTCTCATTTTTACAATAAATTAAGCGAGAAAACCCGGAGATATTTCTTCGCTAATTTATGAGAAACACCGAAAAGCGATTAACACATTAAACTATCTGAGAAAACACGGACCAATTTTATGTATTTGATGAAACTGTATTAAAAGCTTGAAGTGAAGAAATCCATAAGACGAGAAAAGTACTTTTCTTTCGTGAAGTGATTCATCAAAAATTCAAATAAATTTTTAACTGGAATCTCTGTTCTATCGGCATAAATTCAAATTATTTTTAAAATTTCTAACTTCTGATATTGCAAATTCACTGTGAAAAGTCAAGTAATTTTTTCTCTGCTTTCTTCATTAATCGAATTTTGACAAATATTTAATACAACACTAAGAAAGCTCTAAGTAAATTTAAATTTTTTTCCGTACATGGCATTTTTCCAAAATCGATAGACATCTTAGATAAATCAATCCAAGATCAGGATATAGGATAGGCTTTTATCAGGATAAAGGATTGGCTTCTATCTGGATAAGTGATAGGCTTTTATCAGGATAAAGGATAGGCTTTGATAGGCTTAATTTTATAATTATTTTCAGTTTGCAGGTAAGTTTTCTGGCGCTTCATTGCATGCCTTGCTCGTTAATTTTATATCATTTGTTGCAAACATGCACAACTCTTGTTTTTGCATTCATAGTTTCATTGAAGCCGGCTTGATTGTAGATATTGAAATTGCACTCAATTACATGCTCCAAAAATTAATTGTGCCAGTTTGTAGAAGAATCAAATTCCAGAATCTTAATCCGAATAAATTTCAAGTCATCACAAATTTCGTCTTCGAATTGTAAATAAGAAATATATAGGAGCGTTTTGCCATGCAGGATACGCTGGCTACCTGATTTTGATCGAAGTTGCTTAAATTTTATGTCTCGCTTAGCAGGATTGATTTGTGCTCCATTTTCTTTCGTTTGATTAGTGGTTTGAAGTTTTATGGCTAGAATGAAAATATTTAACTAATAATTAAAAAAAAAAATAATTAATTTACGCCTTGGAGTGATGAATAGAAAACAATTGGCCAATTTAAAAGTTGGCACCTTTCTCGTAATTTTTGATGCCAGTTCTGCATTGCAACATTCTAGAATCTCTAATGTGTTATTGGTTAACCGTTGAATGTTGTAAACTAGGAGACAAAAAGTATTTTCAACTGGATTTATGGCTTCAGTTAGTAAATTTTACACTGTTTTGGGATTCAAAACTGGTTCTTTAAGTTGCCAAGGCTAGAATGATGATCTTCTGAACTGATTTTAGTTTAAATTAAATACTGCGGCACTTTAGATTTGGGCTAAAGACTATCCTCATTTAATTTGATGATACTCCGTGCGGTGTTCTAGCAATTCCCCGGCCAAGCATCCTAGGAATGTCTGCTGCGACCAATCTCATCCTACGGCCTATCGCCTCCTCCCTTTCTTGCATGTGCCAGATATTCCGTTCAACTCTGTTGCTTCCTACGATTCTCAAGGCCTACGTTGAAGTTTATTGTGTATTTCCTGATCGTGGTTTTCATTTAACAATCAATTTTTTTCTACATTTTTTGGGGTTTGAACTTCATGGAGACGTACTGTAGTTAAAAAAATTCTAGGGAATTTATATTTTTTTCGGTAGTGTGTTACTAGTGTTCCCTTTTTCCTGCCGTATTCAATGATATAATTTTATTCACTTATTATTTTGCGTGCATCACGACTTCAAAATTCGTGAGTGCAGATGTTTGTTTAAATTAGTGAATTTTTGAGTTACGCGAACATCCAAAGCTTTTTCTCTACGTTCATCGCAAGCTTTTCTGCCCATTGAAAAGCTGTTCATACTTCACCAATCGAGGTCTTCATTATTTTTTATAAATTAAGTCCTAACTCAAATGCTTTCAAAAATCGCTCGTCACACTTGCTCCTTATATTTTTATCTTCTTGTATTAAATTATTTACATTTTCGTATATTAAATTGTTTAGATTAATTTCGATCACGGTTTCGTTCTTGTTCGTTGGCGTCATGTGTATTTCTTAACCATTAATATGCTGAACCTTCATGTTTCAAATTTGCGTTATTTTCGTTCATTCCTAAAGCATATTCTTCAAATCATACATTTTTTCACATTTACCCATCTTCTTGTTTTTTCCTCAACACCAATTCCCCAATTACGATCTATTTATGTTAGTTCTCGCTTCCTAAGCACTCTTTACTAATTAATGGGCGCTAGATCGTTTACTGTGGAAGCGATTGATGGATCCATCTGAACTCTTAGGTATGCATAAAATTCGTAACAAATTAACATACTTCAACGAAATAAAATGGCTCAGTCGTCCTTCCGTGTGTGCACTTTCTGCCCTTGCTTTTGAGAGGAAATTTTCCTTGTAAAATACGAGCGGTCGGGAATTAGAAACTGCGTACCGATGTGAAATTATTTATCGTGATGGAATCGTTGGTAACTTATCGTGGACTATGAGTGCCAGAAAAACATTCCTAAATAGTTTTTTGTTGTTGCCGTTTTGTTTGTGTTTTATCGGTTTTTGAGGATGTGATCTCAATCCCTCTTCCACCTCATGACATAATTTTTCGTTGATTTCTTCAAATTATATTGCTTGTAAAATTTTAGAATGAATGTATGTGGTAGTCGATTGTCTGTCATCTGTACTAGTCGTGGATGAAACAACCTAGTTTTTAATAAACTGTGAAAAACATTCCGCGTGAGCATATAGGCTATTAGATATATTATATTTTCGAAGTTCGCTACACGAAGTGATTGGTCCTGATGCTTGACATCCCAGTCGGCTCACTCAATTCGTCATCACCCTAGTCAGCCTACATCTATATTTTACAATCGATATTATTGTAAAATTGTCAGCAGCCACTTAATGGCCTATGACCTTTGGTTTTCAATGCGTTTTAATTGATCTCGGTGTTACTATAGAGTCGAATATTGGGTTTGTTTACGCGAGGTAGCGATTGTAGATCAATCGAAGTTATCCGTTTACGAAAAAAAAAACTTCACGCACATTCTCAAATAACAAGCATTTTTAAAA
Organism: Hyalella azteca; assembly: GCF_000764305.2. Classification (NCBI taxonomy): domain Eukaryota; kingdom Metazoa; phylum Arthropoda; class Malacostraca; order Amphipoda; family Hyalellidae; genus Hyalella; species Hyalella azteca. The sequence continues at coordinate 103,168 of NW_025937575.1, read as the reverse complement.
GTTAAACGGGAAAAATTAGTTTTTTAAATTTTAAGTGAATTCGTGGAAGTCTGAGGATGTTTTTTGACGTTTAGGGTAACTGATTAAATGAAAACTTCTTCGTGCTTGTTGAACTTATTTTTCGAATGAGATCAAGGAAACTACCATTGTTACAGTTAGCGTTAGTGTAGCAAATATTAAGATGATTTCTATAAAATATTTTTCATCTCAATTGTATCCTGAATATAATATGTGTTTTATTTATGTATATACTTATTTATTTCAATTTCTATGCTTAACATCTTTGGTTCCAGCTCTTCTAATGTGCTTCCAATACAGATACATTTCAGTGGAATAACTTCTTGTTTTTCTTAACTTGTTATTCGTAATTTAAGCTTTTTCAACGTTCATAACCTTTTTCCAGTGTTTTCATTGACAGATCCTGGGTCTGCAGTTTTGTTGAACTAGTGATGAGTTGGTGACAGTATCTGCGGTGTTTATGGTAGTGTAGATACTAACACTTAACTGTTAAATTTGGATAATTACAGCACATATTAACGTAACGATGCTCGTTGTCATTCCATTCAAGCTCTATAGAAAATTACCTTGGAAAGCACGAAGTTGAATTTAAGTAAACTTCTAACTTAATTTGAAAACTTGGTATGGCGAATCAAACTTCATTTAAGCGTGAAAATTAGTGTTGTGACGGTGCAGCAAGCATTCTTTAAATAATTGTTATAATTGAAATTGATCTTTTATTCGTGATAGTAGACTTTTTAAACATCTCCGTCAAAAATTCACCTCCTCGATATGTGCTGTGCTGTTATCCCGTAGCTGCTGTATCTTGCTAGTAGTTTTCTCGCCACAGTAGACATTTGTCCTGTGTCCTGTTATTTAACATATTATTTGAATCTATTGTGGTCAGGTTTTTTCTCTTTTGACATTCTTGGTTCATGAAAAAATATGGCTTCTAAGAAAATTAAATTAAATTAAATTATGGCTTCACCCATATTAAATAAAAACATGGGTGAACAGAAGACAATTCTTGATGATGAAGGTGATGAGTGTGCCTTAGGAAAATACGGAGATTCTGGTGTCGCATAATTCGGTATAATTTCTATGTTCATGATCTAGCGGGCAAGAGTGATCCTATAAGTCATGATCCTGCCGAACTTCCTCCAAGTTCTAATCTCAAGAGATTTTATTATTTTTAATCTCGAGAGATTTAATTTTTTTTAATCTCAAGAGATTTAATTTTTTTAAATCTCAAAAGATTTAATTTTTTTTAATCTCAAGAGATTTAATTAAATACTCGGATATTCAGAAGGACCTGCACTATAGTAAATGACGGACTAAATATACGAACTAGACGTTTTCTCCGAGATCTATAGTATAATTTTTAAAAACTTCTATATGGAGCTTGATACACTTCAGTTGGTTAAAAATTCTTCAAATTTTTATCTTTGGAACATTTTACATTTACATTTTCTTCTCCTTCATCGCAGTAGAGTGAGGAAACAACAATAATTATAATAATCTTGCTTTGTGACAATCATTGTTATTCTTCTTGAAAATAAGTGCGTCTTTGCAATATATTTCTTATTCTGATAGAAGTCTTGTATAGTTTTCGTCACCTTATCCAGAATGATTTGAAACACTGCTCAGGTAACGGGCAGAGCATATACTCCTTTTTTAATTGATTGAACATTTTAATTAATGCTTTTTCTCCTCATTTATTCGCGTCATCACAAGTTTGTTTGATGCACAGTATTGAATTGTTTGTAAATGCACAAGTTTACCACTCTCCACCATGACACCTCATGTCGTCTGTCTCGTAAATACGTGCATTTCTATCACGGCTTGAATGCACTCCACTATTAATTTTGTCTCTCCTACACACAATCTTGATCTGCGCCGCGGCTCTGCACCATCTCCACCTCCTGCACCGCCAACGCTGCTCCGTTCTCCACCACCCGCCGCGTTACTTTGACATCTACTTACTGTGCTCACTGCCGACTTACTGTGCTCACTGTCGACTTACTGTGCTCGGTGTGCTCACTGAACAACTCGGATATTCACTGAATATACTCACTGAATTTTTCGTGTTCGCACTGATCTGCCTGTCTATATACCGTAATTTACTGTTTTACTGATTGACTCGTAAACACACTGATTGAAACATCGGCTTACTGATTGACTTATAAAATATTTGATTGACATATATTCCTTTGATGCTTGTGTAATGATGCAATATCCAATTATTTCAAATCTTCCCAATTTATGTCCAATTATCTCATAACTTATGATCCGTCGCGATTTGAACAACTTTCAAATGTTACAAATCTTGATTTTTGTTTTTATATTCAATTAATCTTGTGAAATATTGACGATCATTTGTTTTCTGCGCTGCACTAAAACATGCAGCGCTCTTCATATGATACAAAAGCAAATCTTTTGCCTCTCTTGCTCTTATTAAGCAATTAATTTGAAACGATTGTTTGAATGCGTTACTGACTGTTTCATTTGGTGAAACCTGCGCCCAGCTGGACCTGACGACGACTCAATATGTCTCCACAAATTGATATCAGGACGATGCTTGCTTTTTTTGTCCGAAATTATTAAATAATAATTAAATAATTACGAAATAATTGAATAATGAGACACTTGACTGGTGTGTCGTGACATACGACTTTGATGAATATGTCTTGATTTACGTGACTAAATTATCATGATTTACATATCTCAAGTAGCGTTCTAGACTGCCACTCGATTACAATGACATCGTATATTTATACCTACCACGACCTACTCACACACCATGACCCACTCATGAACTATGACCCATTTTCATACCATGACACACTTGCGTACCATGACCCACTCATGAACTATGACCCATTTACATACCATGACACACTTGCGTACCATGACCCACTCATGAACTATGAACCATTTACATACCATGACACACATGCGTAACTTTACACACTCATGATCTATGACCCATTTACACACCATGACACTTTTGCGTACCACCCACTCATGAACTATGACCCATTTACATACAACGACACACTTGCGAACTATGACACACTTGCGTAGCTACGGACTCTCATACCACAGAAGAGACCACGAGTCTTTGAGAAGAAGGTATGGGCAAAAAAGTTGGTGTGTTCCGTTGAGACATTCTTAACGTTTCGGTCCGCGTAACCGTAAACCACTTAACCGTCTCGTGTTTTTTAACCGTCACCCTTGTATGGGTTGTCCTAACCGTCAACCTTATATGGGTTGTGCTAACCGTCAACCTTATATGGAATGTTGTGTGCACCTTGCCTGTCTCTGCATCTGCTGGCGTAAAGGCCTGAGTTTCGTGTTTGTCGAACCCATAAAATAAATTGATCATCCGAATCATGCACATTTTTGGGGTATATTGCACACCTCGATCGAATCTATTTTATTTGATTGGTGGCACATTTTATATGAAGATATACATTAAAAATATTCGTTCCACAAATTGCTTGAAATAGGTGCTTGTCTTGGGTTAAAAATACAAATAAAACTTGTTATATTTCAGATGATGTACGATCATGCCGGTTCGAGACACGAAAAACTCTGGCCTAAGGCTTCATTATAAAAAATATTTAAAAATTTTTCACGTTCGAAATCATACGTAAAAAAATCTCCACTTTGGTCAACAATTTGATTTCCTACCTAGAAATTAACAGATAAAATTATATTCATGATGTATATACAGAGTCCAACCAATAAACTCTAAGATCGAATCCTTTACCTCGCCTCTGCACGCGCTATAAAAATACATGCGCGCTGTAGCATCTTTTGCAGTGTATTGTTTTTAATTGCTGGAACCTTTATTTACATAATCCCTACTTCTATCCTATCCTATACCTCTTTTATCCTATTCTATCCTATCCTATCCTATCATATCCTATACCTCTAATCATATTTACCTCCTAATTAAAATATCTTCTTCAAACTCTTCTTTTTCTTCTCGCATTGGATTATACGAGTTCCAAACCCTTATCTGGTCGTGGCTCAGTGTAATTGAAATTAAATTCCTCACCGAGATTTTCAGGCGACAATTGCGACTCTAGAGTTCATGAAGCTAATCTGAGTGATGTTTGAACGTTGCCTCATTAAAGCTTTCTGGCGTGTTTCTTTGCCTGCAGTATTTGGTTAGCATNGCCGAACTTTTCGGGTATTTTTGTAGCGAAACACAATGATGACATCGTAATGAAATTATTTGTACATCCAGACTTCCGTAATTTTTTGAAAGCTTCATATTGTCAAAATATGAGTGTCATCATGTCATGATTGTTTTTTGGTACAATTAATACCCGATTAATTAGTACCCGATTTCAATTTACGATAAAATTTTCTAATTTTCATATTATGAACAAGTCAGTTTGTGTGCTGTTACGGAGCGTTTCTTTGTCTAAAATTTTCCTTTCTAATTCCTCGTTTTTTACTTTTGCCTTGAAAAATTTAAATTTATGGAATTTGTTGCACTTTCCAAATTGTTAACGATTGATTTACGCACCAAAAGAACCTTGATACGTTCTCTTGGTGCTGTAAATTGCCTGTATTTTAACTCGCGTATTACTGAACAATTAAACCAATAATTTCTTTATATGATACTTTTTTTTGTTCGAGTGTATAAGTTTGCGTGCGTCTTATTTGCATTTATGTGTCATTTTCCTCGTTCGTTTTGTTAAATTTTATTTGATTTCTGAAAATTAATATTTCTTTGATTGAATTTAAACTCAACACGCTTGAATTGGATTTTAAATTCTTCATCGAGACGCTGAAAAGCCGCTAAAATAGTTGTAAAAATTAAAGTTTAATCATTGTTTTTCAGTGTTTCAATTGCTATCATATTTTTAGGAAATTTCGTTCGATGGACTCGGTTTGATTGCCGTTTCATTAGAGACAGCAAGAGTACTTGATATCTCAATTGCCCTATTTTATTTGCCATAATTTGAAAAGAAATATTTGATTTCTGAAAATTATTATTTCTTTGATTGAATTTAAACTCAACACGCTTGAATTGGATTTTAAATTCTTCATCGAGACGCTGAAAAGCCGTTAAAATAGTTTTAAAAATTGAAGTTTAATCTTTGTTTTTCAGTGTTGATTTCGTTTTTTTTTTGTATGTCATTAGAAGCCGTTGGAATTAAGATTTTGTGGAAATAGAGTAGGCTACAATTTAACTGGTCGGGTCAATATAGTGCACCAGGCAGTCGAGTACACGAGTCCTTGTTATAGTTAAGCGTGAATTGGTATTATTGTTAGCCTGTTTTTCATATTAAAGAAATATAGTTAACGCTTGATTCACTATTTTTCACTTCTAATTTTGTCTCTGTAGAATTTATTTAATTGGTTACCACATGCTTCAATATCAAAGCAGCTGTAGCAGCTGTATTTCTCTTTATGCAATAGTACGCAGTTTGTCCATTCAGTTAGTTGATTATTTACTTACCTATTTGCCATTAACACTGATCATCAGCTATGCCTTCCCAGTACAAATGTTTTCATCGTCAGTGATAACCTCTGAGTTTAATTTATATTTGTGGTTCAAACGGAACTGTGAGTTTTTCTTAACTACTTCAATAACTTCCATCACAAAAGTTGTTGGCTTGACCAGATATCCGAAACAATCATGGAAGCAAATTTGATCCAAATTTTCAACCTTCAATGAAAAGATTCTCAATTTGCCGTATAGTTCCAAGTCATTTGTAATGCCTCAAATGAGACTATTAAATCCAAGAGCAATTCAGATGAAGCTTACTCTTATTTGACGTATATAATTGCTATAATATTTCTAGGATATTTCGTTCGATGGAATCGGTTTGATTGCCGTTTCATTATAGAGATAGCAATAGTACTTGATATCTCAATTGCCCTATTTTATTTGCCATAATTTGAAAAGAAAAAGCTAAAGGTTAACATTTGATGAATAGCATTGTTTATTTCAATATAATTCCATAGAATTTTTGTTTCAAACTGAATAAAATTTCAGGAGTTATAAGACTTTTAGTGAGCTCTGTTTTTTTTGTGTCACCCTGTATAAGTAGTTATCATAAGAAGTCTTGTTGGGGGAAACGGGCTTCAATCTTTATCACGATAGGTCTTGCGCTTTATGATGTTCTCATAAGTACCACCAACGCTATAAACGAGTAATGGTGAACAGGCAATAAAGCTGAAATACTGTTGAGTGAACAGTCCAAAACTGTAGCCTGGGAAGACTTTTGACCAAACTGGAGAAAGATTTTCGCAATGACTGCAGTGCATTTTTACGGCTAAACTTCTACAGCAATGAAAAGTCTGTGTTCGAGCTTCGTCACAGTTGCTGCCGATGGACGTGACAGAAACAGATATATTTTTATTGGCTCCTGTTGCTCTCCCAGCAGGATGAGCTGATATCATTTTAAACTTGATATTTTTTCCAATGCTCCAGCAAATATATGATCTGTTGGCGATGTTACGATTTATTGCTACAAAAATAATGAATAGATAAATAAAACGCTGCGTCTCTACGTAGTGCAATGAATTCTGGATCTGATTTACATTTCAATTTGCCGAGCTTGTCTGTTGATCAAGGCTTCTGGCCTCGATCAACATTCAAAAATTCTTTGAAGTTGATCTTCAACTCTGAGGTCGGCGGTGAATGACCTCAATGTTGAATTATAGTGCGGTGAATGACCTCAACATTTAAGTTATTCGTTAAAATTTATTCTCTTTCATTCAGTATTGTTAATGCTTAATGCGTCCTGCGGATCTAGGCAGGACTGCCAATTTAAGAGGATCACTTGTTTGGAGTTTGTGTTTCATTGCAAGCATTTGATTGTGTCTGTGTGTTCTTTGGTCTGTTCAATGCTCTTATTCATGCATTCTTGATAGAATTAGGCGATGGATTACTTGATAAACTCTCCATGTGCGACATGTTATGTACCAAATTTTACGATACGTTGTGGATTTCATATTTTCAAATTATCGAGATCAACTTCTGGATAAATTGATATCGAGATTCACTTTTCTTAAAAAATAAATTCAATTTCTTATGCAATACCTAGAAGCCATATGCAGAAGCTATTAAATTTTATCATAATTTTGTTGCAAAAGGGCAGATAATTGTAGAAAAATTATTTATTTTTCTCAATAACTTATATATCCGGTTATAATCCTTCAATGGCGACTATAAATTGAGCTACCGTTATATTATCGACTCCAGATAAGATGATTTTAGCAGAAAACAAAATAAAATTATATACCGTGCCTTCTAGATTGTTATACAATTCAAGACATCTGAAAGTGTGCTTAATTTTAACAGTTAATTGTAGAATACGTACCGAATGCCCTAACTGATGATCGTCCAACAGAACATTCGATGTACCGAGTCTTAAAAGATATCATCTTCAATTGACTTGGCAGTTCCCAGGCGTCGTCCAATTAAGGGAGTTGTGATCTCCTTTCATAGTTCGCTGCTCGAAACTACTTACAGTATCGTCGTAAATTTAGCCTCATAAGTTCCGAGTCTTCCAGCAGTTGCCAAAACGAGGTGACTCCAGGAATCGATACAGATTTATTTCATGTATATTAGAATATGGTGCTCACCTAATATTAAATATTCACATTTGGAACGCAATATATATTTTTTTATAGATCATGCTATTGCTGGCTTGACGGTGTGAATGATTGGTATTTTGTATATGTTTACACCTATATAAATATGGAGTGAAAGACATAACTTGTTGAACTATCGAAAATTTTATACGCGTTCTTAAACTGCTATCAGGTGTCAGTCTTGTTTTGAGTCATTTTGAGTCCTCGATTGTAATTTTTGAATAACATTACTCTCTTCGCTTGATTTCTATGATCTAAATTTTTTTATGATGGATTAAATTTGCATCGTTATATTCTGAAGTAAAGGAGGTTATAGGAGTCGATTCTCCGTCAGGGTACGTAGTCTGTCAATATTGTGTTATGCGAATGCTGCAAAAAAAAAAGTCGATTGCTTGTTAGAAATATTCAAGACAATGTCTTCTATGTCTTCTGTCTCAATGTCTTAATGTCTTCTTCTTTAAATTGAATGAGAAAACTTCACATCGAAAATATTATAAAATTATTAATGGTACTCGGAAAAATTTCCATATCAATTTTCGAATAGGAACTTAGTATTTCATTCGTAAATATGTGCGCATTTTTTTCGCATTATTCACTTAGAAGTTTTTGTAGACAGCTGTTCTTACTTTTAGTTTTTGAGTCACACGTTAAAAAAACTTTTAACGGAGCATAAATTCTTGTATAAAGTTCTTTTTATATGAACTTCGTCCCGAAACCTCGAATGAGTATGCGAGAATTTTTGCATACTTATAATACATAAACAGTCATACACTGACTGGATGTAGGTACCGCGAGGGCAACATGCAGGGTGCATGTTCCTCTTAACATTTTACTGTTTTGTAAGATTTTCTTCGCGTTTCCCAACATTAATGTGGTTTATCTCCAGCAGCCTCACGTGTTGAACTGTTTAAAAAATGTCCATCAATTCCAAGGAAATTATTCCTGTTGAACTAGAAAGTAAGGCAAAAGTAAACTGAATTCGTACCTGAGATACTCATAATTTCGAGTCCTTAATAGCACCATTAGTTCCTAATATCCATGAGGTTTGGTCCGCAATGTCTCGCCAGTCACTGCAGAGTGGATTAGAGAACTAACTTCACAACGGGATGTTCTATATAGCAAGTTTAAAGTTTGTAATTTACTTTTCAGCTTTTACACACTCTAGTTTTCTTGTAATTTGTTTCTAAATTTCCTATAACCGTACACCATTTATAGCCAGATTTCCATCTGACTTCACTGACTTTTCAAACATCAGACGTTCAGATATTTGTGCCAATGAATGACAGTTTCTACGCGGTATCTTCACTCAAAATTTCCCTGTGCTATACCAGTGATTGTGTGGTAGTATGGTGAGCATTAATCTAAGTAGTTGTATGGTGAGCATTAATCTAAGTAGTTGTATGGTGAACCATCAACTCAATACTTGAATGATGAGTCCCGCGCTTCTTATATACTATTTATGGTCTGTATGTTTGAGTGTTTTAAAAAAATGGCTGTTTTGCTTTCTGTTTTCTATTTCAGGCTCCATCTACGAACGATTGTCTTGATGATGATTATTAACTGTTGGAACTATTTATTTATTTATCATATCACTGGGAATTTGTTTAACATTTGGGCGTAGAAATGAAAATGTTAGGCTGTTTTGTTATTTTTTTAAACGCGTTGTTACATCCATTCAATTCACGGTTATTTTGCAGTTGTTAATTATAGTTCCGTGCATTACATCGTAGTGATTTCCCAGTCTGTTGTGTGGTTAATTAATGAATGAATATAATTAAAATAGCTTTATTTTCATTTGCTCGTGGATTCCTGCTCTTATTCTTAGATATTATTACGCTATTCAATATTATTTGCTTTAGTTTGTGATTAAACGATGTGGGCTGCTCTATTCATGCGTGTTCTCGTAAACAGACATTAATTGTAGCCTTAGTTTTCAGGCTTCCAACATTCGTGGCAACACTCAAATATCTCGACACTCAAACATGTAAACACTCGAAAAATGTTTTCTCAACTCATGTTCAAGTATTTTTCAATACCACAAGACGATATTGTTGTTGTCATAAATTGTGTCGTTTTGACGATACAATTAAAAATTGTGTGGTCGATATATAAAACAACATAAATTGTGTTGTTTTGACGACACAATTAAAAATTGTTTGGTCGATATAAAAAAACGTCATAAATTGTGTCGTTTTGACGACACAATTAAAAATTGTGTGTTCGATGTAAAAAAACGTCAAAAATTGTGTCGTTTTTGAGTATTTGTCAATACCACAAGACGATATTGTTGTTGTCATAAATTATATTGAACTGTGTTGTGGATTTGAAACTTGTCTTGTGCGATGCCCCACATTGTGGGTTTAAATATTATGTGTTTCTTGGCCGCAGGCTGCCATAATAAAATATGCATTATCCCTGTTCCAGATAAATTTTTACGCTTTTGTTTACTCATGAACTCCCTGCGCAAATATTAAAACATTATATTATTTAGCATGAGTTTTTTGTGAATCCCTCCTATATGAATGTTTGCATTTTTGCATGAAATTTCCCTTCAAACCTCTATTTTTTAGTTTTAAATAAAATCACGCTTAATTAGAAATAATGCAATATTCTTTTTTTCATCACTTATTATATCATGACAATTTTGTACTTGATTTAGCCTCATTCCTATACAAGTGCAACACGTTGCACATATATACTTTTTATGGCTCGATTATTCTTAATTTAGATCGAAATTTCTAGTAATTTTTATGGCATTTACGTTTCACTGTGTATCTGTATTTAGTTCTCTTGGTACAGTTAGGCAAGAAACATTCTCTTACTTAGTAATGTTGATAAATTTTAACAAAAGTCATTCATTATGACTTTTCATTCATTATGAATGAAAAAAATTCATGGAGTCATTCATTATGAATGACTCCTGATTCCTAAATTCATTAATCAGGAGATCATTTTATAAACCTGTACGTATATAAATAAAGTAAGTGTACCTGCATTACAGCACCTGCCGTACCTGTCGCTGTCGTACCTGTACGACGCTGTGGTACAGTACGCAGACGCTGTACGGCGACTGTACCAGCAGCGTATGGCCGTGTGGCGACAGGGAGATCGACGCGTGTCCGTCGAAGAGGTGGCCAGCGATGGCGCGGCCATAATCAACCTTCTTAGAAACCACACATATACAAGCGAGTTATTTTTACCAGTCATTCTAGTTTTGTGCAGCTGAATTGCAAACAAACTAATTCCATTGCCAATAAGTTAACGATTTCCCTTTTATGTGTTAGTTTTTACCATTTCCTTCGTAATGCCTTCCCAGATAATTAAAATATGAAGACTTAATGGGGATGCGCCTAACAGGATTTTTAATTATTCGTGCTAAAATAAAGATGAATAAAATTTTTGCGTTACGTTCGGAAAGCCAATATTCAGTATCCTTCGTTTTCCTGAGACTTCCATATATGCAGCGTTTGATTTACATCTAAATTCTTTATATAAGTATTAGGTCTTTAATAACACAGATATTAATACTTGCAGGTATTCTGGGTTACTCGGTGACCATTTACATCTAAATTCTTTATAAAAGTATTAGGTCTTTAATAACATAGAAATTAATACTTGCAGGTATTCTGGGTTACTCCGTGACCATTTACATCTAAATTCTTTATATAAGTATAAGGTCTTTAATAACACTGATATTAATACTTGCAGGTATTCTGGGTTACTCGGTAACTATGGACGGACAGGCGCAGAGTGAAGGTAACTACAGCGTTTATTTCTTCTACGAGCATCCCAACTGCAACACCAGCACCAGGAACTTCCCTTGTTCCCACTGCCTCGCTAAAATCTCTGACTTCGTCGTAAGAATTTTTTTCTAATATTGGTCTATCTATAAATATTATGGATATATCTATCCATAGTATGTGTCTATCTATCCATGTTATGGATCTATCTATCCATATTATGGGGAATATCGATCCATATTATGGATTTAACTATCCATGGATATATCTATCTATGGATATATCTATCCATTTTATGGATATATCTATCCATATTATGGGTCTATATATTCATGTTATGGATCTATCTCTCCAAATTATGAATCTATCTATCCTTAATCTTAAGCGCTGAAAATTGAAAATTTAAATTTTATTTTATTTTCACAAGGTATGTTTTTTCCTAAAATGTATTCCACATAACTAACGGAAGATTCCAATAAATCTGTGTAACTATAAGCCGACATATAATCAATTAAAACGTCCGGGACATTGTACTTAGGACACCCTGTACATTGTTCATTCTCACTATATATACACAATACTTGGTGCACTAAATTCACGCTAGCCTTCGTACGTGGTCATTCAATGTCGCCGGTATCTTTGATACCACCGCCTCCGTGCCAAACATCACACGAATATACTGTATATGACAGATATGTTTGACATCACACGCATATATATTACATATATGTTTGACATCACACTCATATGTATGACATTACGCGCATATATATGACAGATATGCGCGACATCACGCGCATAAGCAGCAAATAAATTTAATTTTTATTTTATTACGCTTATATTTAATTAAGTAAAGCACCATTGTTCAATTTTGCCATAAAATGCTCCTATGAAATAATACTTTCATTATATTGTGTCCGATTTATAAGCATATCTTCATCACCAACATTTTGCTCTCTGACTCAACCAGCATCCATATCCTGGTACTGACCGAGACATCTTGTGAATGAGGTTAATTTCCACAAAGATCATTTAAAATATATACTGATATCCATTCCTCATCACAATGAGAAGTTTCAATGTCAGTCGTGAAGTCGTTGCAATATAATTAGTTAAAAAATGTAATATTATACTGATATAAATTCAGGCCCGTATCACGATAATAGATTGCATTTTGTTATCAGAACCACGCTCTAAACACCAACATCCAGTCAGAGATATCTTGCAAATACGATAACTTTACAAATATTCAAGACAATACTGACATCAGTTCCGTATCACGATAAGAAATGACATTTTGTTATCAGGACTACGCCCCAGACACCAACATCCAGATCCTGGTGCTGGCAGAGATATCTTGCGAATACGATTAGTTTAAAATTTTTCAATAATATACCGATATAAATTCAGTTCTTGACATCACACGCATATATATGACAGATATGTTTGACATCACGCGCATATATATGACATATATCATATATATGTTTGACATCACACGCATATTTTTAATATATACTGATATCCATTCCTCATCATAATAAGAAGTTTCAATATCAGTCGTGAAGTCGTTGGAATATTAGTTTAAAAAATTCACAATAATACTGATATAAATTTAGGTCCGTTTCACAATTATAAATTGCATTTATTATCAGGACTGCGCCGTGAACAGCAACATCCAGGCGGAGATATTTTGCGAATACGATAAGTTTACAAATATTCAAGGCAATACTGACATCAGTTCCTTAATAGGATAAGAAATGACATTTTGTTACCAGGACCACGCCCTAGACGCCAACATCCACATCCCGGTGCTGGCAGAGAGACCTTCCAAATACGATTAGTTTGAAAATATTCCATCATATACTAATATAAATTCAATTCCGTATACATTTCACCATATATTAATATAAGTTCAATTCCGTATCACGATAAGAAATGACATTTTGTTATCAGGACTACGCCCTAGACACCAACATCCAGATCCCGGTGCTGGCAGAGCCGTTGTGNAGGATAGACAAAAACGTAAGACAGGAGGATAGACAAAGTAATACAGGAGGATAGACAAGAACGTAAGACATGCAGGAGGATAGACAAGAAGGAGCTGTGTCAGTTCAACTCCGGATATGACTTCGTGCCCAGGGTGCGACACGCTCAAATTATGGAATTAATTTATTTAATTTTTAAATCAATTTAAAATTTAATTTTTAAATAAATTAATTAATTAAAAGGTGTTTAGTTAGTATTAGTATTAATTAGTGATTAGTAACGGTGTTGTGTATGGTTCTCACGATTAAAATGAATATGTAACAGAGAAGTAATTGAAATTTGAGGTTTATTTTTTGAAACCTTCTTAATTTGTTATGAGTTCCCTTGACTTGAAGTATTTTTCTATATTTTAATGTCTATTATATTTCATAATGAATTCGTTTAAAATTTCAGGCTAAATTTCCATCGACATAAAACCTCTCTAAAAGCCTCTTGACCCTCTAACTGTGACTAATAAAATGTATGTTAAGCATTACTTGCTCTGCCGACAGACTAGTCTTGCGTTTCATATCATATTGAATATCTTTAAAGTTTCAGGCTAAATTTCCATCGACATAAAACCTATCCTAAATAGCCTGGTTACCCTTTAACTGTGACCAGTAAAATGTATGTTAAGCATTTTAATTTTTAATTAAATTTAAAATTTAATTTTTAAATTAATTAAAAGGTGTTTAGTTAATATTAGTATTAATTAGTAGTTAGTAGCGGTGTTGTGTATGGTTCTCACGATTAAAAGGAATATGTAACGGAGAAGTATTTGAAATTTGAGTTTTATTTTGTGAAACCTACTTTATTTTTTATTTAATATGAGTTCCGTTTACTTGAAGTATTTTTCTGTAGTTTAATGTCGATTTCATTTCATATTGAATTCGTTTAAAGTTTCAGGCTAAATTTCCATCGACATAAAACCTTCCTAAATGGCCTGGTTACCCTTTAACTGTGACCAGTAAAATGTATGTTGAGCATTACTCGCTCTGCCTCCAGACTAGTCTTGCGAGCGTCGTGTCGCACGACTTCCACGGTCAACTGTACTTCCCGAGCCTGGCAGACTACCGCGGTACAGTCGTGTGCCTCAAGACCATCGACATGGAGCACAAGGCACACAAGAAACCTGACCTCAGTCGACCCATCATGAAGGAGATCAGGTATACCAACATTTATTATAATTAACTATAATCGAGCGATGTAATGAACAGAAAGGAAAATTAAGCCTGCTGAGTGGCACTGAATGTTTGACTCCAACATTATATTCGCAATTTTTTTCTATATATTGCCTGAGCCAACAAAGCCACTGAATTAGAAATTTAAATAGCAAATGCCACCATATTTTCCTCTGAGCTTTCGATAAAAAGTTTCGGAATCCTCAGCTGCACCGTCAGTTCGAAAATTCCAATGAATGAATCCTGCATGAAAATGTTTCGTTGCAAAAAATTCAACTAGCAAAAGAGGTATTAATTATCATCTTAAATGCATGACAGAATTATCGAAGTTTTTGAGGTATTATTTATAAGCTTAAATGCATTATCGACGTTTTTAGCGCATTTTCTCATTTCTGGAAAATAGGCGCTATTGTGCTCGTCATGTCCGTCCGTCTGCCTGTCCGTCTGTCTGTCTGTCCGTCTGTCTGTCTGTCTGTCCGTCTGTCTGTCTGTCTGTCAGTCCGTCCGTAACTTTACGTTTTCGTCGACGAGAAAATGCGCTCTCCGTCACTCACTGCAGTGAGTACTACTGAGTTATATTTTTTATCCTTTGATGGTTCTAATTATCCGCTTAAATGCATGACAGAATTATCGAAGTTTTTTATCCCTTGATGCGTAGGAAGATGCGCGAGATGCAACAGGACAACGTATGCAGTTTGGTGGGGGCGTACCTGGAGGGTGGGAGCGTGACGATTGTGATGGAGTATTGTCACCGCGGCTCCTTGGAGGACATCTTGGAGAACGAGGACATCAAGCTCGACCTGCTCTTTGTGGCCTCTCTTGTGCACGACTTGCTGCGGGTGAGATAAGGACCTGTTCTTCGTGGCCTCTCTTGTGCACGACTTGCTGAGGGTGAGATAAGGACATGTTCTTCGTGGCCTCTCTTGTGCACGACTTGCTGAGGGTGAGATTAGGACATGTTCTTCGTGGCCTCTCTTGTAAACGACTTGCTGAGGGTGAGATAAGGACATGTTCTTCGTGGCCTTTCATGTACACGACTTACTGAGGGTGAGATAAGGACATGTTCTTCGTGGCCTCTCTTGTGTACGACTTGCTGAGGGTGAGATAAGGACATGTTCTTCGTGGCCTCTCTTGTGCACGACTTGCTGAGGGTGAGATAAGGACCTGTTCTTCGTGGCCTCTCTTGTCCACGACTTGCTGAGGGTGAGATAAGGACATGTTCTTCGTGGCCTCACTTAAACACGACTTGCTGAGGGTGAAATAAGGACCTGTTCTTCGTGGCCTCTCTTGTACACGACTTGCACGACTCATTGTAGATACGGACTTAGTACATACGTACATACAGCTGGTAAGATGGTTTCACGTATGTATAATTTTTGTATCACACTCTTATTCACTTTATATTGCACATTCTTCATTGGTTACAGGGTATGCGTTTCTTGCACGGTCACTACGGAGAGCACGGTAACCTCAAGTCGAGTAACTGCGTGGTAACCGGACGCTGGGTGCTACAGGTTACCGACTATGGCCTGCACGACCTGCGCAAGGAGGCGCTCAAGCACATCAACTTCGACCAGCTCGACATGAACACGGAAGACGGGGCGCGCTTCTTGAAAAGTCCGTTCACAGAAAAAGGCATAAGTGTAATTTTTTTATGCCAAGATAAAATATTTCAGTAAATTTTTCGCAGTATTTTTACCACACATTGTTATAATTTTATTCTCCAATGCGATTCTTAATAATTGAAGCACAATCTTAATGTACGTTGATTATCGTCATTACTTCGACAAAACTCAATTACCCCAATTTTCTTCGATTAAAATTACTCGCCTGTACAACAATTTTTTTTGACGAGTGATTTATACATCATCGCTTTTCTTCTATAAGGCATTCTTATATCTCTGTGTTGTTATCAGCATCAAATAGTTATTTCTCTTTCAACTTAAGGCTACTTCTTTACCCTTTCCTAACCCTATAAGCACTTTAATCCAAGGCCTCATTAAAAAAAATTATCGACGCTCGCCAGACCTTCGATGATACTGAGTAAGCCATGCTCACTTAAAACGAGCAGATTAATTCAAATCCATAAATGTAAGTTGGCTAATTTTATTTAATTTCTAAATAGTGTTTAACATAAATGTTTAACATGATGATAACATGTTACGTTTTCGTTGCCTAGGTCAGCTGTGGAGGGCACCTGAACTGCTGCGTCAGTCCCCCCTGACGAAAGGCACTCGGGAGGCCGACGTCTACGCCTTCGGGATAATCCTGCACGAAATTATCGCACGTCAAGGACCTTTTTCAATAAACAATGGAGAAGGACCCAATTACGCTGGTGAACTTCCTTAGGTTTTTTAATAATGGTATAGTTTCAAGGGAAGGCAATCATCCTGCACCAAATTATCGCACGTCAAGGACCTTCTTCCATAAACAATGGAGAAGGACCCAATTACGCTGGTGAACTTCCTTACTTAGGATTTTTAGTAACGGCATAATTAGGGTTTCAAGGGAATGCACATATGATCGTAGATGCCTACTTTATGTTTGAATGTAATGTATGACTCACACCGTAACATTGCTTTTGGGTTGTAACGACACAACTCACGATGAGATCTCGAAAGTTTATCACTACTAAAACAAATCAACTTATAGTCGCAGATGGCATCACCAACGTGATAAGCTCGCTATAAAATTACTGAAGTTAATCACCACTGAAAAATATATAACAAAATTTATCACTAGTAATAATAATCAAATTATCCGCACAGATATCATCAATGACGTGAAGGCTGGGCAAACATCGAGCGGTAATTTGAAGCGTCCAAGTCTCCTGGACTTGACAGACAAACCGTTCGGCAGCAGTCCCCTCGTCGTGTCTGTCATGCAGAACTGCTGGCAGGAAGACCCAGCCAAAAGACCGCTCTTCCGAACCATCAAACTCCAGCTCAAAAAGATGATGCCGAACGAAGAGAAGTACTTTTTGATCGGTTAAGACGCAGTTGTGGGATTATGTCTAAGAAAAGGTTCTACCTTCCATTTCAAATTTTGGATGAACAAATACGTTTAACCTCTACTTTAAAATAGCCCGAACTTAATTCTGAGATTAAAAGCATCTTTAATATTTTCTAATGAATTCTAAACTTCTTATTTATTTAATTTAATGAGAAATCCTTAGCGTGCACTCAAATTTCTATTAAAAAGAACGATTCATTTGTACTTTGTACAGACGGCGCGGTAACCTGATGGACCACATCGTGAAACGTTTCGGAGTCGATTAATATATTAATTAATCGTCAATTAATTTATTAATTAATCGACCTAATCGAACGATTAATTTGTACGTTGTACAGACGGCGCGGTAACCTCATGGACCACATCGTGAAGCTCCTGCACGAGTACAGCAAGAACCTCGAGGAGCTTGTCTGTAACCGCACCCTCGAGCTCAGGGAGGAGAAGCGCAAGACCGAGGACCTTCTGCACCGCATGCTGCCACCGTCAGTCTTAGTCTTAGTCATCGAATAAATTAATTCTTTAAGTCTGATTTTTAGGTTATCATTTTATAGTATAAGTCTCTTTTAGCTTCAAGGTTATCAGAAACAAAAATTCTAAAAGTCACATTTTTAGGTTATCATTTTATAGTGTAAGTCTATTTTAGCTTCAAGGTTATCAGGTTTAAATAAAGTGACTTTTTTGAAGGGATTCGCTGCGCAAAAACACGAAGTTTTTTTTGTAACATTAAATCTTAGCTCAGTCTGGCAATGTTTTCACTTCTCCGGAACCATTAAGCTTACCTAAAGAAAATGTAGAAGATCGTAGTTTATCAAGTTATACGTCACATGTCTGCATCTGCTAAGATTAGTTCATAAGTCATGGATCGCTTTTTTTAACTTGCGTGGTCGATGTTAGACCACAACCAACAGGGGTCTGACAAGGGCGTTTAGGGTCAGACCTCAACAACCAAAAATTCTCGGTCAGTTGTACATAAATTTTTTAAACTTAGATTGGTTTGGCTGGTATGGTAGGTAGGGTGGTTTGAAGGCGTCTTTCATTCGAAAGAAATTTCAATAGAAATTTATTTACTCCGCGGTCAAATTAGACGAATATGAAGAGAAAATTACGTATTCATAAGTTGAAAATGGCAACAGCGTATAAGCGCATCAATTAAAAGCATACAGAGAAAATTCTGTGTTTCCTGACTAATATTCTTGTTATTCTCATTTGCACTCATCATTAAGTATAATTTTATTGCATTATGGATAAAAAGTAATATTATTAAGAGTCAATTATTCCATTCTATTCTCGCCACTATCCATAAGCTCAATGAGAGAGTTTCTATAAATCGTACCCAAATTACGATGTTTTTTCTTCCATACCATACGATGCTGTTCGTTTCTATATTCTAAAAAATACATTGACCAAAAAATTAAAACAATTCTCCCCTATGAATACGTGTTGTCTGAGCAGTTATGGTATTATATCAAAGCACCAACGGAACTTAATATGAACATATTATGCCCCCACACACAGGACTGTAGCGAGCTGCCTGACGAGCAACCGTCCCGTAGAGCCGCAGAACTTCGACAGCGTCACCATCTACTTCAGCGACATCGTCGGCTTCACGGCCCTCTGTGCTGAGAGCACGCCTTTCCAGGCACGTAACTTGCCTATTTCAGTGTCTTATTTCTGCCTTACCTATTGCAGTGGACTATTTCTGCTTTACCTATTGCAGCGTCTTATTTCTGCCTTAGGTACCTATTTCAGTGTTCTATAACTTTCTTTACCTAATTCAGCGTCCTAAATCTACCTTACCTATTTCAGTGTCCAATATCTGCCTTACCTATTTCAGTGTCCTATTTCTGCCTTCCCTATTGCAGTGTCTTATTTCTGCCTTACCTATTTCAGTGTCCAATATGTGCCTTACCTATTTCAGTGTCCAACTTTTTCCTTGCCTATTTCGGTGTCTTATCTCTTTCTTACCTATTTCAATGTCTAATATCTGCCTTATCTATTTTATTATTTTATTTCTGCCATACTTATTTCAGCCTGCAGTATCTGCCTTACCTATTTCAGTATCCTATCTCTCTCTTACTTATTTCACTGAATTGAATGCGGTATACGGGAATGTAGTGAACTTCTATAAGAATTTTTAATTTAATGAAAAGTTTAAATAATATTCTAGGGAAGAATTTTATGTAGTTTTTTGGATTAAGTGGTCACTTCTTTGTATTTGTTGTACCCCACTTTGGAAACAACTATTTGACGTATTCTTTGCGTCAGGTTGTTACATTTCTGGACGACTTGTACCGCATGTTTAATAAATCACGTAAGATAATTTGTTATGTCGGGTTGTTATATTTCTGGACGAGTTGCACCGCATGTTTAATAAATCACCTAAGATAATTTATTATGTCAGGTTGTGACATTTCTGGACGAGTTGTACCGCATGTTTGACGGCATCATCAGCGGCTACGATGTCTACAAAGTGGAGACAATCGGGGACGCTTACATGGTCGTCTCGGGACTACCAACCCGGAACGACAAACATGCGGGCGAAATTGCGTCCATGGCTCTTGAGCTCGTCGATAAGGTGGGAATATTTCCTTTAGGACAGTTCCAACCCCCAACTTTATATTTGTAATGTATATTTATTATAAATAAATTGATTTTTTATTAGCGCATTTTGTCATATATGGAAAAAGGCGCTATTGTGCTCGCATGTCCGTCCGTCTGTCTGTCTGTCCGTCCGTCCGTGACTTCACGTTTTCGTCGACGAGAAAATGCGCTCTCTGTCACTCACTGCAGTTAATACTGAGTTATATTTTTCGGTATACCAATAAGATGCTATACCGAAAAATATAACTCAGTACTAACTCAGTACTAACTGCAGTTAGTACTGAGTTATATTTTTCGGTATAGCATCTTATTGGTAGCTCAAATCTTGAGTATGTGAGTCTTATGGAAACTACGAGAACTCAGGATGCTATTTCGCCCTAGAATTGTACACAGATTAATTGACAGTTCTTATATTTAGATTGATTTGTATTGTGTCCAGAACTTCAATAGGCTAGACTGCAGAAGTCACTACACCAAATTTGTGATGCAAACACCGTTGATTTAACCCATCGTTGGACTTGGCATTTATTCATGTTCTTTGTATGTGCTTGGCTATCTTGATGAATTTTAACATTATTTTTTGCTTCATGAAGGACATAAAAAGTTAATATTCTTTCCTTCTCATCCTTAAATTCAGATCTACCTCAATTCATCAACAATATTTTACTCAAATTAATGCTGCAAAAATGGTAAAAAATGACTATCATTGCAGACAAAAACGCAGTTTGTGATCCCGCACAAGCCCGAGATGACGTTGAAGCTCCGGGTGGGGGTACACACGGGCCCCGTGATGGCGGGGGTCGTGGGGCTGTCCATGCCCCGCTACTGCCTCTTCGGCGACACTGTTAACACCGCCGCCAGGTTCGAGAGGTGAGTCGTCTTCAGTTCAAATGCATTCACCAAGTTACTATTTAATGCTGCATTAACACTCGCTGCTTCGTTTTACCTCGACGCATTTCAATTAAGATCAAGGAGGTCATTCTTGCGTTTCCAAACTCAAGGTGTTATATATTGTGTTTTGATAAAAATCGTGAGCATCGTGAAGAATATATCCATCACGATGATGAACATCGTGATGAGCTTTCACCAACTTCTTCTAACGCATTTATTTTCCCAGCAACGGCCTTCCTCTACAAATCCACATATCTGAGCCAACGAAGAAAGCACTCGACAAGCTCGGCGGGTACGTCACCGAAGAGCGTGGGCTCGTTGAAATGAAAGGCAAAGGCCAAGTGCTGACGTTCTGGCTGAAGGCAGCCCTCGACACGGCCATCCAGAGGCGCGAGACGCCCAAGCACGAGCTGCCCAAGATGCCGCCGCTCTTCCAAGACGGCGACGGCGAGATCCGCAGGCGGTCGCCTCGACTGCTCTCAGATCACAGGAGATTTTCGCTCGGCGGCAGATCATCTATTACAAGGTATGCTCACTGATACGC
Organism: Hyalella azteca; assembly: GCF_000764305.2. Classification (NCBI taxonomy): domain Eukaryota; kingdom Metazoa; phylum Arthropoda; class Malacostraca; order Amphipoda; family Hyalellidae; genus Hyalella; species Hyalella azteca. The sequence continues at coordinate 81,551 of NW_025937575.1, read as the reverse complement.
GTTTACGTTTGTGGTGCCGTAGTATTATTAGTGTGCAATAAGACTAGGGTACGGCTGATAGTGCAGGGAAATTGTGTTCGTCAAAGAGTGTTATGTGAGAGTACTATGGTAATTTACTTAATTTAAAGTATTGATAAGTAGCTTATTCGCCATTTATTATGTCTGGTTAGTGCCTTGCAATATTGGCTAGAGATTCCGCATATTTAGGCTCATTCAGCTGTGCCAATTGTTGAGCTAATACGCATAAAAACTGTAGTCTGATCTTCACCGCTTCAATCCGTATCTCTGTTCTTTTTTATCATTCAATATTCTGAAGAAATCGCTACTTGCAACTCAATCATCTGCAAGAAATTGCGCCCCGAGGCAAGGTGCGTTACAGTATATTATGGAAGTAACTCATTTTTTTTCTTCTTTTTGCAGCCGAAGTTTTGATGGCTCTGGTGAAATTCTGCTACCTCGACGAGGGGTTCGAGAAGTTTCTCCTTTGTCGCGGGAGTCCCCAAAGGTGATGACACCTCCCGCGGTGCAGAGACGGAAGATTAGCACCGGAGTGCGGGCCTCCAGTTTGGAGATCACGACCAAAGACGGACTTCTTTCACCTCCTGATTCAAAACGTGGCTGTAGTCCAGACCTCAACACGCGTGCCACACACAGCTTGGAACAACTTCATTCGGCCGGCCAAGATCTCATGTTGGAAATACCAAAACTGAGAAGCCGGGGTAATAGTAGATTTTCCAATCTGGCCTCTCCGGTTTCATCGGAGCCTACTTTGCCCGTCGAAGATGTTCCTCGAGTGAACTTCAGCAAGCAGGTTGGAGACGTGGCGCAGGATCCTGACCCTGATGATAGCGGTGCATCTTCCGAAGAAATACGCCCAATGTTGGATAATTCACCATCAGGTATCGAGATTGCTACAACAGAATCCGAGCCTGGCGACAGAAGAGGAACGAGTAGTGTTCGTTCGTGGCTAACTGGCTTCATGAAGCCGAAACCAGCAACCAATAAACTTCCAATGAATGGGCTCCACCATGAAAGCCTTGTCTGAACGAGTGTCAAAAACCCGGTTGGAGAACACGAATGCATTCAAGCTGAATAACTGTAATAAAGATCTGACAAAGTATGTCCATGCTCGACGCTCGGCAAGAATTATCCAGAATCAGATATTCGTGGCCTTTCAAGTCTCATGATCCCCCAGTCCTTCGTACTCTGTAGTTTTCTGCATCCCCAAGTCTCTTGCTCTTCAACCCATTGTGTGCAGACGGGACCTCTCGCTCCCAGAACTTTGTGTACGAATAGCAGTAACGATTAATGCATCCTATACAAAGGGCCTTCGTGCATCCAAGTCCTACGTCTTGAATGATTTCTCTACCTGTTTATGACTGACGCTCATGTTTAGTGATCAAACCGAAATCAGTATGAATGCATAAGTCGTGCCGAAATCGCAGAATGGCCGATAATCGGCAGCCAGTTTGCCGAATCTGAGCAATCAGCATTACGTTGCTGATTCAGAAAATCGGACGTTAGAGTTGAGCTACAACATAAATCGACAGATAGAGTTATAAAAGTTTAGGTCAAGTTCGGTCAAGTTCTTTTATATTTAAATATTAAAAAGAAGAACTTGGCTGACTGACCTAACCCCTGATTCCTATAGTATTTAAATGCTTATTCTACAGATTTGGCAAACTGGCTGCCGATTCCATAGAATAGGCAATTCCGCGATTTCGACACGACAGATATAAATACTTTGTTCTGGTGACTGACAAATTCTCCTGTTATTTAATCATCGTGTGCTATGGGCTCCACAAAAAATGTCATGTGTATATTGTACTAGAGTAATTCACCTTCGCAATATCTTCTCCTTATTGTTAAAAACTCAGTCATATCAGATCAAGACAGCTCCTTGCAGCAGTCTTGAACATCTGTATAAATGTAAGTAAAATGCATCTTGCTTATGAATTCTGTCACCTTCTATTGATAATTTGAGTGATTCTAATTTTTTACACGTACGTTATTGAATTGTTTAGGCACTTGAGTACTTCATTGTTTAGTCATTAGCTGTGATATTTCAGGACGCATCTCGTCATGAAATATTGCCCTTCTTCACCGCTGTGGAATATGATTCTGATGGCGAAGATATATTGGCATAATTTGTGATGAAATTCATTGTTCTCGAAAGATTACCTAATCTAAATCAGAAACATTACCTGCTTCTTTAGAGGGTTTGCATGCTGCCATTGTAATAGATGGAATTTATTGACGCATTTCTTCCTAGATGAAGCTTGTAATGAATGAGTTACAGTCAGTTTAATTAGGTATTTCCTGTTAAGTTCTTCTACTTTCGACTGCAAACGGTGTTGGTTTACACATTCCATTTTGGAAGTGAATTAATATATGATCCTGTTCATAGTAACTTTCCAAGTTTTCTATAATTATATTGCTATAAAACGCAGAAATTTAGTTAATTCTCCAATTTGTGCTTGCCATGTTTAATTTTTACCATAATTGAATTCGAAAACTACATTTCATTGAAACAGCGCTGTTTGTCTCCAAATATTAAGTGCGAGTTGGTTTTTTACAATTCCCATTTTTCTAGTTTTTTTTCGGGTAACCGATATGCAATATTACGTATATGCTCTATATGAAAATATCCCTTTTAGCTTTGACGGTGTACTTCGTATTGAAATTTCTACGACCGTCTACAGATCTCGGAGGACTAAAACAATCCTTCACTCGATTTATTTCACTCGCTGCAGCTCATTTAGTTCATTAGCTCGCACCTTGGTGGCGCTGCAGCTCATTTAGTTCATTAGCTCACACCTTGGTGGCGCTGCAGCTCATTTTGCTCATTTAGTTCATTAGCTCGCACCTTGGTGGCGCTGCAGCTCATTTGGTTCGTTAGCTCGCACCTTGGTGGCGCTGCAGCTCATTTGGTTCATTGGCTCGCACCTTGGTGGCGCTGCAGCTCATTTGGTTCGTTAGCTCGCACCTTGGTGGTGCTGCAGCTCATTTGGTTCATTGGCTCGCACCTTGGTGGCGCTGCAGCTCATTTGGTTCATTAGCTCGCACCTAGGTGGCGCTGCAGCTCATTTGGTTCATTAGCTCACATCTTCGTTCCATCAGCCGACATGGCTTTAGTTCCGCCAGCAGGTGTTTAGTTCATCCAGCAGGAGTGGGTGTCATTCAGCATGCGTGGAGCAACTATAGCCATTCATAAGGGCTTGAAAGTCGGTATCCCTGCAGGTCACTGCTGGTTGTTTAGTCAAGATACTCCTTTTTGCATTACTCGAAAACAATATTTTCTGTCTAATTCTTGAATTCAACTATTTTTTAACAAGGCGAAGTGTTCGTCGTTTTAGTTTAGTTAAACGTAAATAATGTAAATTTTGTTTGTCCAGAATTGTACGAGGATCGAATTTTAAGTGGACGTGAGCAAATTATTTTAATTCTTCAGAATCTGTGGTGTGAGTAGGTTAATGTTCATATGTGTGATTGCGTTCAAATTCAAACGCCATTACTTCGAACATTGATTTCTCGCTCTCATCGAGCGCGATGGACTACCTGTACATCTTGCATAGGTCATTTTAAACGGTGGATAATGATGTGTGTGTTCCGGTATCTGCGGTGTCTTAACGTGGCATAGCTGTGATATATTCCCGCTAAATCTGTCTAGACTAATTTCTGTGAAGTAGATGCTAGAGCGTAGAAATTTTTAGTAGAATTGGGTAGATGAAGCAGACTTTGTAGACAGTATACACTTCCGTGTGCGTGATGACGCGTGCCTCTCTTCGCCAGCCTTCCGCTGAATTCCGGGCTGTCTTCTGTTTTTTAAATTTTTCATGAATGGGAGCTTTACATCAATTTTCTAGAACGGGCGCATTAATGAATAACGTACTTAATGGAACTTGCAGTTTTCATCATATATTAATGACAGTTTTCTCCGTTCTGTTGCACTCGTATTTCTTTATGATTCCTGAGGCATTTTTACTTCTCGGTCACTTTTACTGATCGGCGCTTCAAGTGCCTTTGATTCACGATAATCTTCTAGCATCTGGCGATGCTCTGATGAAAGCTTGGAATATTGTTATATGCTGCATATTAAATTTTTTTCTCAGTAATTAGCGAGAGGCTCTTTGCTAGAATTATATTATCAGATTCTCCTTCTAAAGCGAGCTGTTTATAAGTGAAATTCATACTTTGAGTTTATTGTCGAACTATTCATTTTTTACGAGTTATTTGTAATTCCTTTGAATCGGTGTGACTTATTTCACAAATTTGCGTGTTTGTCTCGAGTCGATATTGGTGCTAAGGTATTAGATTACATTCAGAGTTTAAATTACCTATTAAAAATTTACAACTTAATTCAGCCTAAATTTCGCTGCGGTTCTGTTGTTATTCATAAATTAATTGTATAGAAATATGATTAGTAAGCACTATGTAGCAGAGCAGAAAAGTCACAGTCGGTATAGGATTAAATTCATGATTTTTGACCAAAAACTTCTCACGGTCACAGAGTTCTTTGGACTCATATTGTTGAAGCGACTTTTCTCAATTTTCTCTGCTCTAAAAAGGACTGGCAGCTTATCTCGTTCGTAAATTCTTCTTAAATTGCAGTGAAATTTTAGATTTTAGATAATTGTTTTGTTATTATGGTTTAAAATTTGAGTGTTCATCACAGTTTTCTACAGAAACTTGAACACGGATTCAGATATTGACGATGTTCCTCTCGTAATCATGTCACAATTATGTGAATTAGAAATTCATTATTAAAACCATCAAGTTGAAAATTTTAATTAATTTATTTAATTAAACATTAGTTGAGTGGTGCACTAAGTGTCATTTCAAGTTCAGGCAATTTTAATTCGTAATTTCAATAACAATGTTGTGGCATAAATTATGAGCTGAGCATATTTCCGATCCTCGAATATCTTGTAGCTAAGAATTTTGAAGTATAACGCGTCCGAACACTTCCATGTAGCCTGCTAGCATCACTATATTGAGTGAGCCTTACGGAGCCACAAACTCATTAAAAAAAGACAACGTGCCATATATTTTTTGTATTCAATAGACGTACCATTGAGGTGTGACCGTTGAAGTAAAGGTACATTTGATGTGTGTGATTTATTTTCACTCGTTTAGAAGCGAGGGACTAGGATGTTCAAAAAATTTTACATTGCATTCCCGCGATTGGAATATTACGAAATTTTACGTATTTTCGAACGGTAATTATAGATAGTTATTGATATATTGAGGATAACGGCAAATAGACAATGGTTAAGCTACCTAATATACTATAAGGAACTGAATCTACGATACATTTTTCGACCTAATAAACGGGTTTGCTAAAAGTACTGGTCATTAATTTTTTATTGGATTGGAAGAAGTATATATTCTTTGAGAAGTGATGTACGCTTTATTTTAGATGTCTTCGCAACGTTGTATCGAGAATGATGATGAGATGTAAGAGCCTGCCGCTCTCTGTGTTAATAAATGGCAGCTGACGAACTAAAGTGCATTATAATCTTCAAATAATAATTACCAGTGCTCCGCCACGTTGTCAGCCACATATCCAGGAAGTCACAAGTCATAAATTATATACGACCAGGTTTTCCACTCTCGGTTATTAACGTCTGCTTGGCCTCTAGAAAGGACAAAGTGCTTGTCAAACAAATTTTTGTGCTTCCAAAGACTATAAGGTCAATCAATTTTGTGTACTCGCTTAGTCTATAAAATAATTAAAATGTCCGTTTAATTTAATACTAGAAGGTTAACCTGACGTTGCCCGGGCTCGAGGATTCCTGCAATTTTAAAAATACCTTTATTCCAAATCCCGTCCTTCCTATCCGTATTAAAATTAATAATGAAGTTTATGTATTATAATCAAAATCATTATGTTCAAACCTACAATTTTCATGAAACTTACAATTTAATTTTGACGATGAACGATATCGTTTCAAATCAAATTAATCATAATCATATCAGAATTAAACCAATTTTGCACCGCTCAAAGTAAACTTAAAAATCAAATTAATATTTCTAGATCTAATGCCTTTTTACTAGTGGTGCAAAGCCTTGCTGTCCTCCCACTAAGAATAAATATTCGCCTCCAGGTAATATCAATATACGATAACTATCGTGAATACGTGCCCTAACAGCCCAGATATATTTACGGCGTCAGGCTTCTAGCCCACAAACTTTGACAAATATTTATTAGGTATGAACGTATCATATTCATATTACGGATACTTATAGTACGGATATTATTGATATTACTGATTATCACACACCTTGTTCTGATATTACTTGTACTGATATTACTGAAATTATTGATAGTACTATATTATTACTGCAGTACTTAATCCAGTAAGTTGGTGACCACCAAGAAGTAGGCTGCAAGCAGTGCAAGGATGGAAGTGAGAAGTAAAATCTTCGCGATTAAATTAGCCAACTTTGCCGACGCCACAGCCGGTCCCATTTTGTTGAGGTTCTTCTTTGCTTGCGATTGCACCACTTCAGGTCGGAGCGAGGCCACGGCTATAATTTTAGCGGCTGGGATTCGTGATGCAAAATTTGGCAAGGCCAGGATAGAGTTCCTCTTGAGTTTCACCGAGACGTGTTCTTGTGCGCAGTGCAGCACTTCTTCGTCATTTCCGCACTTCGTTGGTTCGATTTCATCTTCGTCGTTCATAGCCCAACGCCGCGACTGACTGAACGCGTCCAGAGGGCTCAGCGAAGACATTTCCCCTTCAGGTATTGTATTTTCTAACTTGCTTTTTCTTGCTACTCGTCTGTTACGAGGTGACGCTAAACTCAACGACTTTCTTGTGACGTTACCGACGCCTTCAGTGGCAGGGACGTTGACGCTGGTTTGGGACGTTTCACTGGGACCGGCAGCGTTACAGGCAATTGGGGCAGCAGAAATCTTGTTAGAGTTGTAACGCAAAAGTTTTACGCGTTCACTAAGCCAATCTGGAAATTTCTGGCAGTGCATCAAAGCGTTGATAAACACCTGTGGTGGAAATATAAGACTGAATTGATCAAATGTTTGTTTAGAGTGGGCATGAGTTTCACACAGTATCATAAAGTGTAAAATATAAAAAATGTAATTCTTCGCTATAAGCTAAACTTGAGTTCTCTGTTTCTAATTGGTTGCCTTCTGAGGGAAATGCATGTTTCGTTATTGACGGTTTTTTGCATTTAATTTTAACCATTTTTCTTTTCATTGATTTCGTGAACTGAAGCACATCTGCTTGATTTCAAACAGTTATAGAAGTAACGAGATTCATCAAAAATAATAGTTGTGGATGCGGATATTTTCTGCAAATTTTTAGCTCATAAAACGCGTCAACGTTCACAGAAATACCATACTCCTCAAACTGACTGCATCCAATTTTGTATTAATAATAATTCATTCACATTCGCTTAATTTTGATTGAACGCCAGCTTTTCTCGGAACACGATTCAATTCGTTGATCTCATAGGGGTTTTAATAGTATGAATCAGTTCGTGTAATTTTTTTCCATTTTACATCTAGATTCTCAAGATTTTTATCTAAATTTGCAGATCAAAATTGAAACTGAAACCTTAGAAGTTTTAGGTGATTTAACGCGGTTCAAAAAGTTTCCGGTGTTGAGAACATCGGCTGGAGGCCTTGATGCTCGTTCAGTTACTCTGAAATTGAGCGCAATTGTATGTACATGCATTACTAAACTCAAATGACTTTCAATAACGAATCATCGATTTTTTATCGAGGTATGGATAGACTAGTAGCCAGTGGTTTTAATTACGTTTTGAAGATGTTGATTTCAGATAACTTAGCAATTCACGAGCTCCGAGGCTTGAACGGTACTGCGTTACCTACCGCCCTCTTTTAAAACACTCTGAACCGGTCTCTGGCCACTACTTTGGCCAGAAACAACTAGTCATCTCACCACGAACGCATTAACGTAAAAAAGATTGGATATCATGAGAATATGTGCCATCAGCGTCACAGCATCGTTTTCATCGCTTTAGAAGCTATGTAATTCTCACGACGCTGCCTGGAATATTGTTTAGGAAAGGCGGATAAATTACTGTTGCTGATTGACTTCTTCCTAGTATATACTGCAGCTAATTCTGATGAAACAGCCTGTCAATAATGAAAAGAGCAGTTAATAATATAAGTAAAACTGAATAAAATAATTCTTCGGTAAACCGTGTTCATCAGTATCTATACTACAAGTAAACGGAATAAAAAATGAGTCTTTGGTAAACCATGTTCATCAGTTTCCATACTTGTACGATGATGACTGTGAAGCAGAAGGTCATGATGAGAGCATACCACACGTCGAGGAGTTTTAAGTAAGGAGTTTTGGTGGAGTTGTTGGTGACGGCGATGAACTGTGATGCCAAGATGAAGTGAGATGTGAGCGACACCAAGATTCTGTCGTAGAAGTCATTGATCTGAAGAGCGAACACGCGGTGAGATGATTATTTAAATAAGGAATTTTCTTGGTAAACACTTGTGAGCGGCTGCTCAGACCCATATGAAAAAGCCGGTTCAACAAAATTTTGAGAAAAGCAATGATGGAATAAAATCCAATATGTCATAATGTTTTTTTATACACTATCGAACATGTCTCTGCTAAGAGACAAACTTCCAAAGTCAGTTTCAACTTTCATGCAACGCATCCTGCTCTTGCAAACTTACTTTGAAATAAAACGTGGAGTATGACACGAGGGCCATTAGAAGGCTGGGGAAGAAACTGTTCATGATGTGATAGCCGTAGAGTCTTTCCATGTGATACGAGACTAGGAAGTAGGAGTTGTTGTCCAGCCCCTGCAGGCTTGTGCTGCATTCCGTTGTCAGGTTCACCAATTCGTACTCCAACAACAGTCGCTTCTGAACGTAATAATGTAGTGTTAAGTGACGTAATAATGACGTAATGACGTAAAATAGTGACGTAATAATGACGTAATGATGTAAAATAGTGACGTAATAATGACGCAAGTAACAATTCTGATACTTTTCGGTCAAACCTGGCTATTCTAATTGTGTTAATTACGTAAGTTATTTTGAGCAGCTCATATTGCTCATACATAATACAGTATATAGGTGCGAGATGTTATGATAAAGTTCAGGAATTTTTGTATCGAGCAAATCAAATTTGTTTCGCGTTTATCCATTTTGAAGGACTTAAAAATTATTTGGCTTCACCTGGTTGAGGTACCGAACTTCAACACCTGAGGTGCTCCTGCCGAACACCCGAGTTCCAGGGGCATTCATCACCATGAACGACACGTTGCACACTTGTCTATCGAAGGGATATCGTTTCAAGTAGAACTCGCATGGAGCTATCGTTCGAAGTCCTATGTGGTATTGGATGGGATAGTTCGAACCTGATGCCGAGTGACCTGTTATAATAAAAGTTCGACAGTTAGTGGAGCTGCTCATAGAATTATACTTAACTCATTTTTCCCTGTAAAGAGTGTTCGATACGCACTTTGAATTGTTTACTTCTGATGTATCCAAAACCAATTATTATAATTTAAAATTATTGTACATAGAATCTCGAGAAATTCATGCAAATAATAAAAAAAACTATGATTACCCATCCATGGATCACTAAGGTTTCTGGAAGGCTGCTGCTTCAAAGGCATCGTGAAGCATTGTTCTTCATAGAAGTTCGTAGCGACCACCGACCCGTCTCCGTTGCCCGTAACGGTCCTGATGGAGGGTTTCCATACTTTTTTGCAGTCGAAATAATTCTTCTTTCCTACTCTGACGTTCGCGAAATGTAGTCGAGGATCGAACCACGAAACAGTTACAGCAACGTCCATGTTTGCTTTATCGACGCCAGTGGTGATAGTGCCAAGATGGTAAACTTCCACGTCGTACAGAAGGGTAGACGGCACAGGCTCTCCAGATCTCGGTGGGGGTTCGTAAAATTCATTATATGAATCAGGTAACTTCAGAACATCACAGTTCGCTTCGTCTGTAAAATCTTCGCATTGGTAAGTACCATCACATCTCTGAGCTATCGGCAGACATGTACCGTCGCTGCAGCTGAACTCGAACGTCTTGCAGAGACTGAGAGTCAGCATTGTGGTGCTGGAGTTCCAAGTTGGTTCTGGGAACCACTCGAACCGACCTATGGGTAGGCTCCTGTTGCCCAGGTACAGCTTGGTACGGTGAAAAGGAGATTCGACAACCCAATTAGATGATTCTCTTCTAATTACCGATTGTTGCAGACCTTTCCATTCCAGCTCACCATTTTCAACCGTTGAATGAAAGAAGTGATCGAAATGAGTCCCATGATGTCCATAGAGCGCCACCCTGTGATTTTTTATTATGCAAATGGATGACTTGAGCCTCTTGACGCACGATATGTTCTTGGCGTTGAGACTCCCTGTTAAACTCTGGCAAAGAAAATACGATGACTTCTCCGTCGTTGTATTAGAACTCAACCATGAAATTTCTTCTAGCGTAGCATTCTCTAGGACCGTAAATATGGTCTCTGCAATCGAGGGGTCGATTTCTTTGAATGTAGGTAGGCGTCCTCCGATAGACTTGCAGTGCTGGTGAGTCTTGTGGTAGCCTCCGACTTGATAAATTATAACCTGTATGGACTTATCTTGGTGGCACACTTCGGATTTTGGAAGCTGTGATAATGTGATATTTCCTGGTAATATCCACGGACTAGACATCGTTACAATGGCATTGGCAGAAGCTATGCTACCATTACGGCAAGGATATTTTAGTTTCATTTCATTCAACTGGATATCTTCGTAGTGCATTTGTACGTCCGCTAGCTGGCCATTGAAATTTTCTGATCCTAGGCATGTAGAAAATTTTACTCCGTTTCTCTCATCAGGTAAATTTGCGCCGGTATTTATTCCGTGATGTGATAGCGGCTCTTCCGTGCCATCTACGTAGCATTTCGCCTGAATTAAAAAATTTTGGCATATTTTGAACATGTATCTATGCTGCACCCCTAACGGATATCCAGTACAAATTGTTTGTGCCATTCTAATTGAATCTTGAAGTAATATTGACCAATAACTTTATATGTAGTCAACTTAGAATTAATCCATTTTAACCATAGTTTTCACAAAGAACTCTTGGAAATCCATTATTCGCTTGCAGAAACTATCTGTTATATATACCTATATTTAATAATGTCTCAATTTGTGTATGGCAAGCTTCATTCATTTGCAAAAAATTATACATAATTCAGTTCAACATTGAAATAAATTTAACATAAAAAGTTCCCAAGTTCTCTCACCTCTTTGGTGTTGGTGTCATAGAGTAGACAAAGGTGATGCCAGGTTCGCGGTGAGAGTATTGCTTCAAATGTGAACAGCGAGGTGACTATTTTTTCAGAATCGCCTGTTTCATTACGATCATTAACGTTAGCATCGACTCCACTCTCTTCTTCATGCTCTTCAGAAGAATATGTAGACTCAGTTCCTTCATGTGATTGGTTCATTGGCCTCTGAGATTCTGCTGGAACCGTAGTTGATGATCCAATCGTCGTCAAGAAAGAATCACCCGAACTAGAATTAAAAATTTCAGTTCCATTATTATCACCGTCTTCGACAATAACGAGCAGAGTTTCATTACGATGCTTTATAGGTGGGAAATAATCAGTATCAAATGACTGGGACGAGTCGTCTACCTCATCCATGTAAAGACTTCTTGAGTCATTTCCAGCTTGCATTTCAGGATTTAGGCTTTCAGAGAGTGATCGAGTCCAATAAGTAGTATTTGATGACGTGGCCTCATTTATATATTTACTGGAGACATGAGAATATATGTTCGACGGTTCCTCGTACACATCGCGTGGGTACATGGATGCCACGTCTGGAGATTTACGTTGACGCTTCAAAGGCTCGCGTGATCGAGATGACGTCACGCGCAGATAAACTCCGTTGGCCAACATTCCTGATGATTTATTAATTTATGCGTTAAACTTCATGTTAGTGCGAATCTTCTTACATTTTCCTTGCTTATAATACATTTAAAATGCACTTTACTGTGTAATTTTAGATTTTCTGTCATCATCTTTTTTAATTTATGCGTTAAACTTCATGTTAGTGCAAATCTTCTTATGTTTTCATTGCTGCTAAGGCCTTTAAAATACACTTTTACTTTGTAATTTTAGATTTACTGTTAACATCTTTCGTGATTCTATAAAAATATGATTGGTAAATGATAATTAGCAACTGGTAACGTTTTATCTCGCTGTGGTTATATGCCCGATGTGCGCATTTTTTAACTTCCATGAGCATCTATAATTATAGTAATAATCAGCTTAGGCAGACTCTAGAAAACTCCTTAATTATTCAATTAAAAATCGATATGACCACGAGGTGCAACCGATCACACATCGAATAGCTTGGTAATCTTGCGTACATTAAAAAATCCGTTAATATATTCTGCCGTTCATTATGGACGATATTTTCTTACCAATTTCGAGAGCTTGTCCGTTGGGAAGATGATGTTTCAAGACTGCGGCATCCTGTGCCGCTCTCGCCAGCCTGACGAAGGCGCAGAAGGAGAAGCCTGGCGTCGCTGGCATCTGAGCGATGACGGTAGAGGCGCTCACGCAAGCTTCGCCGGGTCTCTCATCGAAAGTCAGTCCCAAGAAAGTTTCTAGAGTAGAAATAATTTCAATTTCAGTGCAAATTATCTCAAATTTTACAAAAAAAAAGAAACATTAACGAATAAAAACTGCATTTGAAATGATTTCATCTGTAAACGTGCATTAAAATGTAAAGGTTATTATTATTGTTATTACTGCATGGGTTGCCTAATGGAAATAGTTAATTTAAAAGTTAGACGTAAAATAATATATGAGCTAAACTTTAGGTTCTTCGATAATTCTTACTGCTTTAGGAATTAAGAATTTTCACTAAATTTATACTTTTTACAACCCCACCAGTTTTTCATTGCTATTGCTACTTCTTTTTTTTATGAAGTTGAATCGTTGGCACCGGGCAATTCTGGTCAATTGTTTCTAAATTTGCTTGCAAGGATTTATTAAGAATAACATTTTCAGCACAGACTGAAATTAATCTGTTTCAGGAAGACATTTAATAGCTAATAAAAAATGTGAAAACTATCGATACCTGAGTTATCCACGGGTAGAGTTGCGATTGAAGGAATTATCAGCAACAGGCACCCTATTGCTAGGTAAGGAAGCCACCACCCTCTTAAACCTAACATTTTTCGACAATGAATGCTCTAAGCCGAGAAAATTCCAACATATGTAAAATTGGAGGGCAGATCAGGGTCCGGACTTGACAGAGTAAGCACCTGGCAGCACGGAGATCTGTGTAGATCTGACGGGTGGCACACATCACGAAAATAACAATGCTTACGATCGATTAAAAATGCTTGAGACCAGGACGAGTTGGCTTTACAGCGATCAAAGCTGCTCACTTTTGTGACCTTAACGAAGAAAAATAAATGTTCAGTTGGCCTTTAATTTGGACTCACAATATTGGCGTATCGTCAATTGGCATACAAATCTATAAATGTCGTTGATCAACATGAATGAAAGCTCTGCTTTAAATAGAAAGTTCATCTGAAAAAAAAAAACGTAATAAAAATTATCTGAAACGTACCTGGATTTTCGACCCAAGTCATCAGAGTCTAAACTTGCCGTTTTTTTTTGTTATTTTTTCTTTCTCTTAGTTATTTTATCTTTGTTTGACCTAAATTTTACGTTTTATTTTTCTTAGATTCTTGTCAAAGCTCATATGTATGCAATTTTTCACTGCAGGCGTGCTTAATGTAAATAACGCGGATTACTTCACAACAGCCAATTCATTAATTAAATAAAAATTATGATAGAATATCGGTGCGAGGAAAATGTGTTAATTTAGGTTGAAAAGGAATATTTGCAATTTTTGAGGTTGAAATATTGCAAAATTGCAACATTATTATTATAGTGCATTTATGCCTTGACGAGACATTCTGTCGTGAAATGGGTCTAGTGTCGTCCAGTTCATGCTGATTCCAAACACTCTTTCCAGTATGCATGATTTCTTTACCTTCGGCCAATGGTTCTTTTTATCGCCACAATGGAAACATTGCAGGAATTTAAAGTTGAAGTTTATATAGTGAGACTAATAATATTTTTTTTATTCAGAATCTTCAAGTTGTAATAAATACTAAAAAATATCAAGGAAATAAGTCAAAGTTAAAATTTGAATATATCTATAATCCCACATGATATACGAACTGTAAAGTTGAAGCACTCGCCACTGCATTTCAAAACATTAGCTGCCACTAAACTGTTCATGTTCGTGGCATTTAGTCGCAGTTAAACTGTGTACAAAGAATTTTTACAGTTTAACTGCCTTTCCTAGTAAAGTGTAAATAATTTCTTATTGTAACTTCATGCAATCATGATAAGGTGATATTATAGGCTCAACCTTTACAATCTTACAACTTTATGAGGGAAATGGTGAGAAAAAATTAAATGTAAAAATAATAATGTTGATAAATATTCTAAAAAATAATAATATCAATGAAGAAAAGTTCCATAAGTTGCCAACTTTGAAATGGGAGTAAAATTTAAATCAATCACGATAAAATTCCTTCTGACTACTTTTTGGGAAATTGAAATGAAATAATTTTCATATTTTTACAGTTAAGTTGACTATATCAGATATCAGTGTAATTTGACAGGAGATATAAAAATTTCAGCTAACCCTATGATAGTTTTCTTTCATAACTATCGAAAATTTTCTTTAGCTAACAATTTTATTTTAAAATTGTCACAACGACGTTGAGACGTTAATTAATACTTTAATAGTAACTGCATATCAATCCACACCTCAGAAATAAAGGAATGGACGAGTCTACAGCTAATATAAAGGACTAATATACGAGACTAATCCTGTCAAAAAAAGGCTATTGAGAATCATTAGTATTTTGTACGTTATCTGTCAGTGTCTAATCTGCTTATCTAGTGGGTATCACTGAAAGTTCGTTGGTTTATATTTTATAATAAATTTCATGAACGTGTTATTTTCATGAACGTGTTATCGTCATTTATAATAAATTTCATGAACGAATAAAAAGTAAAAATAACGTGTTATTCCACGTTATTTTTACTTTTTATTGTACAGTTGCAATTTTTACTTTTTATTGTACAGTTGCAATTTTTACTTTTTATTGTACAGTTGCACACTAAATCTATTATCTTTTTGTAAATGTTTGTTTGGGGGGACTTTTTGAAGCCTAATATCCATGTCGTCGGGGTATTACCTGGACCTGAAATGCAATTTTCAGTAGCAGACTCGGGAAGGAATTAATTAAAAATAATTTCAGCGAAATTTCAAACCCGAATTATTATGGGAGTTCTATTTTAAAATTCAGATTGGACTGGATGTTTTTTTCATCAACCTTATTTCAGTTTGAAAACGAATAACAAGTTCGCAAATTCCTAAGGGATTTAATATCCCCTTTAAAGGTTAACCAGCTAACATAAAATATAATTCATGTAATTATAAATGATTAAATTTTTGCGTTCTACTCCACCAGACATGATAAGATGTGAGCACGCTGACGCCATGAGCTGCAATGATTGTGCCTGCATAATTTTTATTTTGCTTATCATTCTAAATATATAGAAGAAACTGTAAAACTTTGTATTTATATGTGATTAGTTTTAAACTTAACGTTTTTGGCCAATATATGTAACATTGTAACATGGTTTACCGTTGGTCATTGAGAAATGCTCCAAATTTCATTCAGATAAATTTTTTTGCATAAATTTACTAGAAATGTAATAATAATGTGATAGTGTAAACTTCATTAAAAATGTGTTATGCCAGGTAAAGATATATTTCACCTTTATGGAGAACAAACACTGTTCGCATCACTATTGTTATAAAAGAGCAAGCCCATGCAATAGTTATGCAATACTTTCTTCTCGAAATTGTCATCGGAGAAAATAGAACAAAATTTTTAAACTGCATTGATTTTTTTCATCATTCGTTCCAATGATGCATTCCTAATGCAAGCGAGCAGCGCAAATCGCAAGCCAAGAGGTAATAAAAAGATTCCGGAAGTTCCAGTTCCATTCCCATTCCAGACTTGACCGCAACCTGCTTTTGCGGCAACAAAAAAAGACGTTTAAATGCACACGTTATTGCCCTCTGCACCGGCTTGCGGACGCCGGAAAGTCAACGCTGCACCAGTCACTTGATCATTTTATTCCTAATTAATTCAACCAATTAGGCTGATATTAGCTCCGTAAATTATTTGCTAACTTCTTGTGAGGTACTAAGTATAAAACTATAAAAAATATTCCTGTGCAGGTTCATAGAACACGTCATCAAATGATTGTCATAATTCAGAAACTTGTGCACAAATAATTATGTTTTAATCCACTTCTGTTTTTTCTTTCTCTCTTACTTACTGTAAAGAATGCCTTTTGTATTTCAGTATTTTCTTTTTTGCTCGTGTCGCCATAGCAATGCGCATGGCATTTTAATGCTTAATATATGTTACCATTAGTAACTCAACTTTATTACATTCCACAACTCCCTCATACCTTATACCCGTCTCTGCTAAAATTGATGAAAAACTTTTATTTTTTTAGCTGCTTTCGATGCTGGTGTTCCATTGGTGACTAAAGGATGCCGTGAACGTTCAAAACTGCAAGACAATCTGCGGCTTGATGCGGATGCGCTTCCGCGGATCTCAGGTAAGATTGCAGATAATGCGGATGCCGGGCGCTGCTGCTACCGAAACGCGGATACTAACATCAATCCCTCGACGTCCGGCACTAAAGTGACTGCAAAAACTTGAATAAAAGCGAAGGTAACATTAATAAATAATCAAATAAATGTCTAATAGTTTATTTGAAAAATGTGACGACGAAATGTGACCGAACAGCTGATGGTAGTAAGGAATTTTTTTTAAGTGTCGGAAATCAAGTCAATTTAATTTTCGCTGGGGGTTTCATTAATTGAGTCCACGCCCGTGCAATGATTGAACTTACGAACAAATAAGCAATGAAATAAGTTAGTGACAACGTGAGACTGCATGATGAATTCTGAAAATGTTGTATAAAATTATATTAGTTCCATTTTATATCTGTGACCACACGCTAAATTAATATATTTACAAATTAGAATGAAGAGATTTTTTTGTCCGTTTCAATAATTTTCAATTTTATGAAAATAATAACGCAATCTTTATACAAGATCAGAAAGTTAGAATCTGTGTTAATATTAGTATCTTGACTTACTTTATTTGCGTATAATTTCGAACCATATACACGTCCGGAACATCGGTGATATATTTGCGCACTTGAAGTTCTTCCAGTTGTAGCCACAAATTATTCTTAAATTATTTGCAATTATTCAATTACATAGGCGCTTTTTTACATTTAATTGTTTCAGAAATTAATGAAAATCGTGGCATTTCTTTTAGTCTACATTAACAGCCCTTCTATTACTATTTGTACTGCATTTCGAGAAGCCATCTCTAAACAAAGTTTGTGGCGACCCCATATGCTGCTTTACAATGACTTTTTAACTCACTATTTAATTACGACTTTAATGCAATTTTGGATGAGGTTGTTCAGTTGAATTTAGGCAAAAACATTGTATATTTTTTACGTCGAATCTTACTTAATTCGCAAACTAATTGGTGGTGAGAAGCAACGCTGCATGATATTATTTGAAAATTCAATTTTAATGCACTTATTTAATTTAAAAATTTTTGAATGAATTGCAAGAGAGATAAATTGGAAATGAATTGCAGCGAATTTGTGTATATTATTGTAATCAATATTTTAACGTATTGCAACTCATTATCATAATTAATACTGGAACGTATTTCTACATTTTTATATTCGAGATATTACTGTATTTCTAAATCTTATTACAATTAATAATATAATGTATTTTTAAATTCAAATAAGGATCACTATTGTACAGCATTTCCAAATCTTATTAAAATCAATGTTGTAATGCATTTATTGACGTAATATTATCAACATTGGTTTTGCATTAAATTTCTGAGTCTCATTAGAATAAATATTCCGAAGTATTTTTACATGTTATTAGAATCAATATTGCACGCGATTGAATCGATCTGAATGCATATGAATGCGCATCTGAATTAGGCAGCGTGAAATCGAGTGCCTTTGAGCTCTTCACTGCCTGGGCATTTACTGGGCTCAAATGGTCACGGTTGGTCACTGCAAACGCGCAGTAAAAAAGTTCGTTGCTCTAGCCACTCCAACTGCCTGAGCCTTTTAAGTTTCGGTCTTTAAAAAATTTATGGCGAGGGAATTCGTCTCGGGAGGGGGCGGTGTATTCACGGGATGCAACGAATTTTATGAATAAAATATAGCACGGCAAGCGTGCTTTACCGCAGTGTTGGGTAGATTTGAAATGCAGCTTCAGACATGCTTGCTTGCGTTCCAATCGCCATTGAAAGTGAAACTAGAAGCCCGAACAACAGAGAATGTTGAGGAAAGTAATCCGACAAATTTAAATAATTTTTTTCTCTGTGAAAATGGAATTTTTATGAAAAAAATTTCTTTTTATTTCTAGCTGTTGCACACATATGAATACAGGGCTTATAAGAGCCAGTATTTATCACGCAAAATGTGATTTTTTATACTCAAATTTCTTCATGGTCTTCGCACAAGTTTGTACTGTTAACGTGAATCCCTTATCTCTTTTGTACGCATATTGTCATTTCGAAATATTCTGTTATAGAGCCACTTCTTTTATTACATGAGATTAACGTCATCGTTGAACTTCAACAATCTCCGAAACATATTTTATTTTAAATGAGAATTGTTTGCGTAAGTTTAGAAAGGATCAGACCACACGACACCTGTTTAATCCCGCAGATCGTAATTGATCTTCCGACGATCAGATATCAAGATCCATACAATATTCTCTACGATCTATGACTAAATTATACAAAGCCATATAGCCGCATTTATCGATTAAAATTAGGAGGCCAATTAACTATCAGTATCACCTGATAGTTTGTTTTCGTTCTTTTGTTTTCGTTTTTTATATACCAACTAATCCATCAAATTCCAAATGATTTGCATCAGTTAATTTTCAATTGCTTGAAACCTGACTCGCTTAATTTGGGCCTAATTTTCTCATTTTTCATACTTTTAGATTTTCAGTTTTCTTTATATATTTAAAGTTATATTTGAGTTCACCTTTTAGGTATATACGTTGAAACACGTTATATGCAGATACGATTCTGATGTATTGAATTTAAATAAGATATCATTAAAGGTATACATGATATAAAAATTTTATATTTAACATGAATTATTTCACGAACGTATAGTTAAATAGGCATACAAACATTTTGGACAATCTATGTGTTCTGGGATGCATTTTCGTTATGTCGTTCATAGGCACGTATCTCCGCCATGCCGCCCTTCACTCACGTATCTCCACCATGCCACCCTTCACTCACGTATCTCCGCCATGCCGCCCTTCATTCACGTATCTCCGCCATGCCGCCCTTCACTCACGTATCTCCGCCATGCCGCCCTTCAGCCCCCAGGAGTGGGAGGCGCCCGGTGATGATCCTCGGAGTTCAGTCCAGCTGCAGCGTTCGTAAGGTGAGGTGCTCGTGTGCCTCTCGTCTCTCCACGGTGCCCTGACTTCAGAAATATTCTCAGTCTTTCCATTCTAACTTTTTAACTTAGGATCAATGGAAATGTGTTGACAAGCGTGTACATGCCAGAATCTACGGCTGAACGTATACATACATCTTGAAACTGCAAAAGTGGTATTAAAATCTAATGCGATACATTTTTCACTGAATAAGTTGTGAAGGGTGAGTAATTATTCGTCACTTTTTATAATTAGCTGTGATAGCATGGCAGAAAGTTCGTAATATACGCTCGGCTTTAAATCGTGAGTGTTTAAATGTGGACATCAATCAAATTTAAAAATATTGTTATAGGCACTTTTTCGACATAGTTAAAACAATTTAGAGCTGCAAGCAATCAGTGATACGTATAGATTTCTCGTGAATCGAAACAAGAATGGAATTTTTCAGCAGCAGTGCTCGTGTTTTACTGGTATTCAAAATACGTGAGGCTTGTAACATTTTGAACTGTTCTGTGCGAGGCTCGAAAACTTGGTAACTTGCGTGACCACCAAACGCGTGGCTATAGTGAAGACTTGAGTCCCTCAGAGCGGCGTTATACCTGCGCGTGCTTCATGGATTACTTCAATAAGGTAACTGCTTTATAACTTATTCTGCATATGAACAATTCAAAATCGGATGCCTTAATTTATAATCAGAATATAATCTTTTCTTTCAGTTGGAGATTGTATTCAGTTCTTTCAGTTCAGTTTTTGGCTAGGTTTTTATATGTGTCTTCCAGTAATGGATGTCATTTCATGTGATTGTATTATTATTCGTTATTTTAATTAAAATTTGTTCGGCACAAAATATTGCAAGACACAAAAAGTTCCGATTAGCTCAGTGTTCATACGAATTGAAATAAATTGAAGCGCCTAAACTAGAAGGCGATTTGAGAGATTTAGGCGACTTTATGAACTACCGTACGTCGTGCAGAGCTAGTCTGGAATCGTACGGCCGGGTCTGGATTAATAGGAATGCGGGTAGACCCGCAGCGATTTGCGGCTAGACCCCAGGACCTATACTTTCAAAAAAAGTTAAGAGATCGTAAGTTCATCAGCCAATCATTGACGGTCTTTCAAGCAAAATCCACCAATCATAGACAAGAAAATAGAGCGTAAGAACTTACGTTCACTTAGCGAGTTATGAAAGTATGGGCCCAGGAATGATTCCAAGATTCTAGTTATGAATATTCGGTCGGTAGTCACGATTATTTCATCCAGCAAAGATTGACGTCTTTTCTGCTGTTATGCTTTGTCGAGTGCATTTTGCCAGCAAAAAAAAAAGACTCACAAAGAAACGGATATTTTCGTAATGCTTTATGCGATTCAAAATATTATAACTCAGATGCAATGAGTTCATTAAGTTCTACCAGTAAGTTTAGCGCCGTTGTGTAATTGTTGTGTAATTTTAACCTAGAAGAGGTTATTAATTTGTAACACTCTGCAAACATCATCCAGTGAGCTAAAGTAAATTATATAGAGAAGAATTCCGCGACGCTAACTGAGAACTCGCTTCATAAAAATATTGTGCCCATTGATACGCGTTAAGAATAACGAATGGAACTATGTGTACGAAATCAATCTTTTAATAAATAATTAACTGATGGGCATGCAATTTGAATATAGACATAATTCGCTCGGTTGATTATCGTGTGGGATGGCATCATACGTTCAAAAAATATGTCTTTGCTCGGAAATTAAATTTTTTTTCAAGCTCGATAAGTGGCAAAGATTGTACATTGAGTGCTATATAAAACTCTTTTCCCTACTTATAATTTCTCACCAATAAAATAAAAATTTGTTAGCCATATTTATAATTTTGGTTGTAATACTGGAAAATATATGTTGTAGATACGAACAATAATACGATTCCCAGCACGTTCGAATTGATCATTAAAAAATCAAGGTGAAATGTTAATTGTTCCAATTTATTTTCAAATATTAATTAGAAGAGAAACATTAATTTTTGGACACTTCTGACACAGTATATATTCAAGGGGAGAATGGATGAAATTTAGAGGGAAGTCAAGCATGGATAATTTCCCCACATTAATATTTTGGGGAAGAGTGTCCAACATTTTCCCGATTAATGAACACTCTATATTCAATTCAACCGCTGGCGATACGTCACGAGGAAATTATTGAAAAACAAGTACTTAACAATATTAATTAAAACAATTCGTAAATAAAACTTATATTTCAGAGAATGGTTCAGATTTATCGTATTCGGTTTTGCGCGCATTAATTTGTGTTGCAGAATTCTAGCCGCCAAATTTATTTTCAAATGTTGCGTTATTATGATATGGTAAACAATAAATTTTCGTTAATGAGTCTTGCATTGCACTTCTTTCGAAGAAAATGCCCTTGAAGTTTCTCTCTCGTTTTTTACTTTATGGCAGAAATTCGTAAGCAGTCGACGGCAATTTGTATCCAAATTCTTTTGGTGTCGTATGTCACTAAAAATCATTTCATTTTTTATTAGAAAACATCAATTGTTTGTCCTCGCTCGTCAAAGAACAAGCAAGAAGAATTTATTTGTTGGTTTATGACTTGAGTGGTTTACTGGGAGCTATTTACACTCAGTATGAACATGTCTCATTGTTCAGCTGCTGAAACTGCATGGTTCTCTCTGTTCACATGTACTAACATATCAGTCGTTGATTTTACACTACAGTGAGTTTTTTATTAGAATTTTTCTACATTCTATGTCATCAAAAAAGATCTTCTTGCATATCTGGAAGCCATCCAACAGAATTTATTTGGTTCAAACTTGAGCGTTTCAGCAAAGTGAAGTCCTTATCAGGAATTTAAACTAAACTAATTGATTGATTAGGCAATATTGAAGCGGGTAAAATCATTATTTTTCATTTCATACAACTTAAGATAGTATAATAAGTTACGCGCGTATCCTGCGGTCAAAAACTATATTTCTTGGATGCAAAGATTTTCTCTTGATATTTTATTGCGCGTAATTTCAAAATTGTTACCGCCAGCTAGTACTTGTGTTGGTTAAATACCAGGAGCTTTTCCTTAACAAGCTCACCGTTCATATCGTGTATTTTATATTGTTAATTGATTTGTTTACATTGTTGTTATTTACACGTTACCAGCAGACGTAAATTATTTTTAACTCGCAAATAAATTTTGCAAATATTCATTTATTGTTAGTCGAAATTATCCTATTACAAACATGACATACCACACCTTCAATACCTCCTAAAGTCTGTTAACTGAAGCGCATAATTTCAAAGGAAATTCCATATTTGAACTTATGCCAAAGGATATTTAAGCCTATGTTGGGTGGCATATCCAAATCTAAGATGGAGAATGAACATAATACAAGAAAAGATTCGAGATTAATAGCGGTAGGTGTGCCACTCATTCGAGGCTCCTCTAATTGTTTTAAAAGGAAAATAATAGGAATAAATTTCATTTATATATATTTCAACCCTAATGAATGAAACAATTCTCATAACGTCGGTCAACTCAGCGTTAAACTTGAAAATTATTAATTGACTGACTGAGTAATGGCTCGTCCTAATTATTGAGCGATTTATTTCGTACTGACATTTTCTTCATTTCATTTCTGATTTCTTACTGACAATTTCATTAATATGATTTCTACTCATCAGAATGATGCAAGTTTGCCTCGGAAATTGTACGTTTATTTAATATATGTCTTTTTGTTTTGTGTGTCTGTGTGTAGAAATTTTGTTTTGTTCGCTTTTTTTTTCTTTGCCGGATTTTTTATTTTATTTTGTTTTTTAATTATTTCATTTTCCGGTAAAATTGGTTTGGTTTTTCATTTAATTTTTTTCAGTTGAATTTGGGGCCCTTTTTTCGTTTTTTTTTGGGTTGGCTTTTTTGAAGGCGAAAATCCAAAGCTCTTTCAAAACGAACGCTCTTTTTCGTGACGAACAATTCTTCAGGTTGCTTGTTTTTTTTTTTTGTAAATTTGTTATGGGCTGCTGAGAAATAAACTTTACTTCCATGATGGAATGTGAAGGCATGCTATTTTTTATGATTGAATTGACCAATCTTTTCTACCACCTTATACTATAAATAATTAAGTGGTGGAATATAGTATATTGACTATATCAATTTACTTTATTCTCTCTCTGGAAAATTTGAACTTTATTCTTAAAAGCTGTTCTTGTCCAAAAATACTTCCAGAAGCAAATATGCTAAGCCTATATTGTGACGAGGCTGCTTTGTTAAAACTTTTTTTTCTCCACAGAAATAACAAACAATTGAAGTTAAAAAAGTTGTATGATTCAAAAACTCAATTATTTTGAGATATTCGTATGAAATTTCATCCACAGTGTAATAGTTTATTTGAGGCAAAAAGCCAGAAGTGTGAATGGAAGTCAGAAGTTCATACATCCTAACATGCGGTAATTTTAAAACGTTTGAATGCTGTTTTTTTACTTTTTCATAAAACTTCGGAATCAAAATGCGGATTCAGAAATAATTACTGCCTGCAATGAAGATGTACTCAAATATCTAGATTAACTTGATTTTGTTTTATCTCTCTGATTCTAATCTCTGGAAAACGGAGATGTCCCGCGATTACTTACAACAGATTTGTACAACCGATGACATGTCCGGCGCTCACATGTTCTCGCTAGCCCTAGTGTTTTTCCAACACTTTTGTTAGTTCAGTGAAAGAAAGTAATTTCGGTTGAATAATTGTTTTTAGTGTACGTTGCTTAAACCATAACTAATCACAAAGTTCTTTATCGATGGATTTCCTTTCTAAAACTATCATATAGACAGTGAGTGATATAGTTTATATAACAATGTAAGCCCAAAATTAGCTGAATCTCTATTTCTGACGGTACAAATTCTCCAGCCTCGACAAATTTATATAGGTGAGTGAGTATAGAAGTGTTACATTCTTGTAGAATTAACAGTCAATATATTTAAAACTTTTTGAATTGAATATAAACTCTCTTGATCGCTTCTACGAATTTATTTTCAAAATTTGACACATCTTAACAGAGTAAAAAGTGTATCTTTTTCTGATGCTTAAATATTCTCATAAAAGTTTTTATTTTCCTAATTATTCATGAAAACTTACATTTCATACAGATAAAAAAAGAGAAAATTAAATTGATGTAGAAGATTAGTGAAGACTGCAAAGATATCTTTTACTTGTGGAATTTTATACTTGGGCTATACAATGTAAACTTTTTAAACTAAGTTTGAAATTTTTTTGGTATTTTTGGGTTGATGCTTTGAAGGTCTACATCATGCTTTGATGGAAGTAATGGGAACATTTCTACGTAATATGATTTGATGGAAATAGTGCAGTTCATACACACTCGCTGATTCTCAATTTCAATTACTGGTATTTATATTCATCGTAACTTTGTGGGTTCCAAAAAATATTATTGTTTCTAATATATTTCATCTTGTAACTGAGCCATGTGCAATTGTGTATTATGAACCTACAACATGCGAATTTAACAGGTTACTTAAATTATATGTCTATTCACCGTAGAGTTCTTTACTTTTGTACAAAATGCTTCTAATGTGAGGCAAATGTAAAGTTATGAGTGAGTATGGGAAGACGATAAAATAAGCTGCCTAGACCCTCAGACTGGAGAAGCTGCATCGAACTCTACTGCCGTATCTTCGACTCAGATGAAAATATTCGCGCTTTTTAACGTAATATAACAAGAGGAATTACAATGTTGCTGAAATATACGTAGTTAAAAGACATTTGAAAATTATGAATATTTTAGAGTGCAGTTTCACTTGAAATAGCATTGTCAATTGATAATAATTATAGTGACAATTTTAACAGCCAATGATAGAATGAAACATTTTTTGAACCCATTTGGAAACATCTTCATATTGCATACAATTAACCAGAATGAATGGAAAATAAATTGAATGTACTAAATGTATGTCTGTTATTCGATCTCCTATCTACTATTTACTCACTTAATTAATTACTGGCTAAACGTTCACTCTGGTTGGAGTTTTAAGTGATTTTTTTTAAGTTTTGCAAATTTATGGGGTTTAAATATAATTTGGATCCATTAATTCAGAAAATACAGCAAATCACATAGTATCACTTTTTTCATCTTTTCCGCAAATGTTTCTTCGTATCTGTCTGATTATTCAATTCAAGTTCTCACGAAACTATATTTTAAATTCGGGCCAATTATAAATAAATAAATGTACAAAATTTTGATACATGTATTACCTTAAATTAAATCATTAGTAGACACGTATGCCTGAATTACATTAGCTTAAATTGCTGCAAATGGCGAACATAAATATTTCTCATCTATAAAAAGCTGGAGTTTCTATATAGCACTGAAATCATAAAAAAATCAAGAAGAAATCATTATTTCTCAAACCTTAAAACAAGTCATAGAACTATTTTTAATGTGATAATTTTTTTGCATGATATGTACAGCTGATTCTTATTTACAGTGTATAAAATCACAAAAAATATAACGATGACGTACCGCAGATAATCCCTCATCCGTTGACGCCGGAAACTCCGAAGTAGGAACGTAGAAAAAAGACGGCATCTTTAGTTTTCTGAGGACAAGTTGAAATAATTATTAAAGCTGAATATTTTCAATTACTGTGAAGTTGAATAATAAAGTAAAGTTAAAGATTTTAAATTGCTGTTGAAAGTTTTTGTAAATTTTGATTCTTGTCTCGGGTTTTGATGTTTCTTAAAATGTCAGAAGAGAGTTTCCTGCGCCAACTAGCCAGAGTTCTCTCTCAGCCGGCGCAGACTGACGCATGGAAATATTTCAATGCGGAGGTATTACTTGATTTTCGTTTTCAACAGTTTTTATTTTCTGTAGATAACTGCTGGCTATTCTTAAAAGGAATATTTCGGAAGTGCTTGTACAGTTAAAATAAGGTGTTTTGATACGGTCAATTTTTTTTATTAAATATTGGCATGTAACGAAAGGTAGCGCTTCAACTAGACATGTGTCGCCAAAGTTTGAGGTAAAAGGATTCTAGACTCGACTGTTATAGATCCATTTTACTTTTACTTAGACTGTGATATGATGCAAGTTTAAAATGTAATGCTTGAATAATTCAGAAAAATTGAATCCATTCACAGCATGATATTCATTTCTGAAAAATTATCTTAGACTAAAAATATCGAATTATTTACAGATTGATGAGAAATGCTTTCTTATACTTTGTAGCTATCGATGGCTGGCAATTTAGGTTAGGTTCCTACTAAACTCATGAAAAGCTCTCAAAATCTGATTCTAGGCAACGCCTAATCTTTTTTTTTTTTTTGGGGGTAATGCCTCACGCTAGACGATCCCTCCTATTGGTTGCCATGCTCGTGACGTGTGACGATGTGGAAACTACTGTACGCCCAGCATCCGGGGAAGCTGCGATGCATTATCCCTGCGGTCCGCTTCTTGTTACACACAAAATATTATGTCGCCAACAATATAATCAAACCTTGTCTGCTCATCTACTTAATTGTGCCTGTAGTTTTTGATCAACAAGTTGTTTAATTTTTTAATTGTCCTCTAACCAAGGTTTAAGCCGAAAGGTGAACCTTAGCAGAGTAATTTAGAAGTAATGTAACTCGATCAGTGACCATCTCATTGTCCCATCTCTTGCTCCATCTCAAATTAATGACCAAAATTATATATATAACATATATATAATTTAACATATCAATGAGCTATCAATGTACAAATAATGTATCGCGGTAAGACATGTAAATAATACAGCATAAAGAAATTATGACATGTGTGGTGGTGTTTGTCTTTCAGATGGACGGGGCTGGGTATGTGAGGGCGAGCCTGCTGGGCATGAGCCAGGGTATCTCCCACCTTCACGACCCCCTGAGACTGCACCCAGCGCTACACGGAGTTCAGGTCGGTCGCCGCCCAGTCATTTTGCTTGTTTTAAAGTAAATACGTCAAGTTTATTGCTCCAACTATATATTTACCTCGCAGTCCTATCAAGTATGTATGACTGAAGTGCAATAAGTAGCCATAAAGGCTACTGAGGCAGACATTGTGATGTAAGGGATTTTTTTCGTGACGGTAAAGCCTAAACTGAGGTTACATTGAAAATGTGTTTAGCTTCGATTTCCGGGTGCATGCAGGCATTTAGATGATATGCAATTTTGTCAATTTGTACATGGCTACTCCGCTGCAGTTAAGTATTACTTTTAGCTCAAACTCTATATTGAAACGAATGGTCAACGCTGTTTCAGGTCTCCGAAGCCAACAAAGACGCAAGTCCGTTGATGCGGCCGCTGTCAGACTACGGTCATCTGCCGTTCATGGGCTTTACCCCGCACTTCCTCCACCACACCTTGGATCACCGACTGCCCTTGCCTTCTGCTTTCCACCCTTTGAGCCACAAGCCTGTGTCTGGAGGTGCCTTGCAAGCACCTACACCTTGCAGCAGCGCCAGTATCCACAGCTCAGCATTCTCCCCACTTCCTAACAAGAACGCCAAACTGGAGGCCGACACCGGCATCGTCGTGCCGGCATCATCGGCGGCCAACATCTTCTCGCAGGGGATGTTGGCCATCGATGCCAGGAACGCCCTCTTTGGGGGACTCTCACCCCCCGGCATGAACGCTGTGGGGATGACGATGGGTGATGATCGAAGAGATTCACCTTCACCACGGGGGTCTCACGGGTCGCGGGACTCCCCCGCACATGCTCGGGATGCGGACACACCCAATTCGACGGGAGAAGACAGCAGGGGTGAGTATCTCATATTGCTGTAGGAATGATACTTGTGTGTTTTGTTCTATTTTTGCGTGGTAATTTTAGCACGTTGTATATTTTTTCATTCCACCAAATATTTCACAATATAAAAATATGTGAGATATTGTTGGCTGCCGAACTGTTCATTAAGATCATTCGTAATTTTTGATAGGTTAGAAACATTAGATGTCTCCAGATTCGCAGCAAGTTTTCACTCATCTCTCATAATATGACATGATCTGGAATTTTGTGGGTCATTCCTTAAATTCATTCGTTAAACAACGATTGAATTTTTGGTAGAAGAATGTGCCTAATCTTAGGGAACACAGCTGGCCGGACTACACTGGTCGTAGTCCGCTATCACGAAAGCAAAGGACGGAAGCCGAAGCTCAAAGGGGCAATTAAGGCAATTTCAGGCTTCAAGGGAGGAGCACGCTTCAAAAATTCCCCAGCTTTTTGACACTTCGCCCCCCGTCTTGCGGCTAATTTTTTCGCGTCCTCTCGATCAATTGGTTGTAATTTTTCGTTAGTGAATTGATTAGGAGGCTTATGAGACCCTCGACCAGCTTTGTGCGACTTGCAGTAGCTCTGCTGAAGCGCTTTTACCAGCCACCTCACGTCACTAATTGTTACCATATATTGCTTTCACCAGACCCTTTCGTGCTCCTTGCAGACGTTGTATGGAACTTTTTCTTGCTTTATAGAGTATTTTCCCCCTTTTTAAAAAAAGTTTTTTATTGATTTTCGGAACTGCGGTTAATTTTTTAATGTGTAACGCAAACCGGTCATGATGATAAATTGACTTTGAAAACGGTTTATACTGTCGATTCATAATTCGGTAATTCATTAACAAGGGTATTTGTGTACTGTAAAGCGTTTTCAGTATATTCAACGTACTTCTTTATTAAATGACCTTACAACGATATGAATTTATGGGATAACGATCTCATTGAGTATCAAAAGATTGTCCGGTTGCAGAATTAACGCAATAACCTCTAGCCAGCACTCATACATACTGATCACGTGAAGGTAAGAATATATAACGTGCGAACGATAAAGCAGTTCAAAGCGACAATTGATAATTTTATTCCAACTTGCGCGCATCGTTTTCTTGCCCGTTAAGCATGTAATTGGCGCCGTATCTGTGTTTTGATAAATTAACCTAACCGGTTTGCTCAAGGAAGTGTGCTTTCATTTTACAATCTGAATGCTTATTGACATCCCGAAGCGATATAGGGAAGTTCTTTTACACTACAACCTTTACTTATAGCAGTCCACATTGAGAATTTTTTCCGTCCAAGCTTAGTACTTGGCACATTAAAAGTAATGCTTTGAATAATGCGAATAAAGCAATTGAAAGATGCATCCCTGATAGCATCATTGACGTTCCGAGTAAGAATGCCTTCAAGAACAGCCTAGACGAATGCTATCCATGAACATATGTCCACTCTACAAATGCCTAGCACCTTACGAGCCTTGCAGTAAGTCCAGCAGCAATCAATTCAATCAATTCGTCAGTTATGGAAAGATCGGGTTCTAAAGGCCGGATTCCTTGTGAATCAAGTCACGAAAAGCACACGAATCGGCAACAGGCCTTCAGTGCTGACATTTCTATTCTATAGTGGCATTGATATGGCGCTTTTCCTTCTCGGCTAGCAGTAGAGTTTTACTAACGATCTCTGCTAGCTCTCTGTTTGGGCAGCTCAGCTGTGTGGAGAAGCACAACATTTTCAATTGCGTGAAATTCTTCAAGCTATACTCGCTTCTGTTAGTTACTTGGCCCTTTGTCGGCTGATACAGTAATTGCCGAAGATTCTATTCGGATATAAAGATATTAAACCGAGTGTTGCTGTCGGAAGCGTTGTGGCCAAGTTTATATAAAGTGCATAAAATCACACTGAAAAGTTTTGGCTTTCTTCAAGTGGTTTTTAAATGTCATAGAGCGATCTAATGTGATACTAGATCTAAAGTTTATTTTTAAATAAATTTCATTCGAGGAAATATAATTAATTGAAAATTTATAAAATTTTGAAAAAATAATTGAAAAATTATTATTGGTCCAAAAGTTTGAATTTTGAGAATCAGAACGACGTTCAAAACTTAGTTACGAGCAAGTAAACTCAGAGTTCCTGAAGTTCAGGTCAGTTTCAAGTGTTCGCCATCAAAGACTACTTGGTGTGTCTCGAAGTGTCTCGAAGTGTCTCAAACCTCGATAGCTGACACTCCAACCACATGCACTCTGACACGACACCTTCACTCCTGTAAAGCCTAGGTTGATTTTTCATTATTAAACAAAGTATTTTTTTATTAAATTGCATGTTAATAGATATTTGTTTGCCGTTGTCTAGAACGCGCGGCAGAAAATTTGAAATTAATCATTTTCACAGGCTTGCGATTTGTTGAGAATTAGGTATTCTTAGGAAATATTAGGAGATTTTAAATAAATGAAATCAGAAAATTTGTATCATTTGATTTTAATACGAAGTTGTGTTGTCCAAATCCATCGTTTTTGCCTTAGGTTGCGGTGTACGAGCCAAAGGATGAGAACTATATCCGTTATTCATTCCAAAATCAAATATTTTGTGTTCATTTTTCGCTCTATAACACAACGCTGAAAATTTTTTATCCGCAATGATTACGAAGCCTTGCAACGTCAGCAGACGCAATGCTGAGTTTATTATACGGTTCAGATGAAAGGTTTGTGGGCTTCAGGTTGTGACGAGGTGATGTGAACTTCAAGTCGCTCCATGGCTTCCTTTTACTCAGAAGCTCCTGACATTTTCTGCCAAATATTCCGTGGCTTTCATAAGACCAGACTGGAGTGTGGTGAGCTCTTGATGTGCATTCAAAATTCAGAAAATAATATTACACTCTTTGCTTGAGCTTCGTATTGGATAGGATGTGGATATTTCCGGAATTTGATGCGTGTTATAAAAATGAACGAAACATTCGTCCGTACTTTGAGTTCCGTATAAAATTGTCGAGATGATTGCTCTCATTCTGATATAAAATCGGTCCTAAATGGGATCTCGCACATTCACTGATTTTTTCTTTCGCTCAGCAATTTGAGTGATCTGTAATGCTTTGCAATTATAATTACATATAAAAATTAGCCGGACCGGTGCTACCGCTTGCGCTACTATGCACCTCTCGCTATCAGCTCAGTTCACAGTCCAACACCGCTCTAATTCCAGCCAAGACGCTGCCGCTGGTGTAGCTCAGCTGTGGCGCAATAAGCAGACAGTAAGCAGCTGTCCAGTGCAATAATGGGCCAGTTAGCATCACGTAAGGGCACCCATTTGTCATAAGGGGCGCCGCTGCAGCTCCCCTCACTGCAACTCCCCTCACTGCAACGCCCTTCTGCTCATCAGCTTGAGCCGTGCTCTGCATGCCAGTTACGCTCACGACAGAATACAAACCTAAACTCCTACCGCCAAACTCCTGTGAAACTTTAAAGAGTTCATTTTAAAAATTATGCTATATAATAAATTTATTTAATTTTGAGCTGTATTCAGCCAAGCCTCAAGATCGCATCTGGCATCTTTGGAGAGGACTTACGGTCTTTAATATTTTCAACTCAGGAATCCGTCGTTATTTGCTGAAGTAGCGATCTATTATTATTACACGTTTTATTTATTTTACTTGAAATGTTTTGGTTTTTAGACCGGAAAAATAGTTTCCTTTTCCAATTAAAATTTCCCTTACACGCAATTCACGTGAGGCTCAAATGTGATGATGTGTTTTAAATACCGTGGCGCGACCCACCGTTCAATGTGATGTAAAAAAACGAAACTGTCTAGTGATCAATGTCAGACAGCAATAAAGAACTGCTGCATTTTTTCGTCATGAGCAATGAAAGCGTACAGTTAACTCTTAAGCTGCTCGTTGTTGCTCCAGGTTCGCATTTATTATTCAGAGTTTGCACTGACTTTTACAAGGGTTACGGTAACGATCGCCATTTTTAGGAGTTCCCTTTACTCATTTTGTCTCGAATTCCTTGAAAAATCGGCACTTGCCAAGAATGTTTTCGTTCCGTCGTTCCTAAATCTTTTATCGAACGCGGCTCCCAGCGGCGTCTCGTCAGAAATTTACGCTCACGCTTTTTTGTCTTGCTTCCAATTGTGTAATCCTGATCTATTTGTTGATTTAACATGAATAATTAGAATTTAAAAGTGCTTATTATGTTAAAAAGTAAATACTCTCAGCACATAGACTCTGTCAAACCTACCTAAATTGTCAATAAATTCAATGAACGAGAGTTAAGCCACGATATTAAATCGAGTCACTCAATCAGCAATGAGTTATTTAAAATGGTTCTCGGAATGAGAAACTCTACGGAAGTTCCCTGAGGCCTATAATAACCCTACGGGGAAAAGAGCCTTGGCACATCAAAACAAATTTCTCTTAATTTGTACCATCTCCAACCGTCGCCTGAACTCCACGGAAGCCGCCTGCTCGTTTCAAATATGAAGAGGAAAATGCTTCGAGGGCAGCTAGGCAGTCAAAAATTACTTAAGTTCTCTCACACCTTGCTGATCTCCGTGCCATAAAACTCGAGCTCTGCTAAAGTGACTGCATTTAATTTTGCGCTGTAAACATCTCGGCGAGACATGAGCGTGGCACGTGAGCGGAATACTCGACGCGCGACGATTTGATTGCTGTCAGGGGATGGAAGGGATGCGGAGAGCGGCCCATCCAGCACTCGAGGGGTGAAGGGGGATGTGAGCAGATAAATTATAGGGATGAAGAGGTGTTTGGAAAGGGAGGGGGAAATTTGGTTTAATGGGAAAGCTTGAATTGGAGGAAAGAAGCAAAGCTGTTTGGAAGCGGAGTTATAAATTGAAGGCACCAGTGCGTGCAGGCTGGGAAACAAATTTTATTAGGCAGTAAGGCATAGTTTGGGGGGAACAATTCGTCGTTTGAGTGGAAAAATGATAGATTGACACGAGAAATTCTCATATAGCGGAAATTAATATTTCTTTTTAAATTGAGGTGTGCACTGACGGATAATTGTAACGAAGCGTGAGACTGGTAGTTAAGTGTAATAGCTGCAAATAGTTGATTTGAGGACATTCTTGTAAAGAGTTTATTTGTCTAATTTTACAAGAGTGATCAAAATTATAATATCCCTAACTCGATCATATTGATTGACGATCTGGTGATTCCGGCCCGCACACACCAAACATTTTTTTAACAAAAACACTCCGTCCATACCTGAGATAACACTATTTTAGCGTCAATACACTAAAGTTTCGTTTCGTAAAAAATTGAACCACTTGAATTTTTCGGCTTCCTCGAGCGGACCGCGGTTCACAACCTCCGACTTGATGCGCCGCGCGCTCTCGTGTCTGACGTCAACTCTGGGACTTTGCTGCCGACGATCAACGATAATCTTGCAGTGCTGGGGAATATTTTCTAGGAAATTAATTTATATTGGGAAATAAATCAGAATTTCACACTAAAACTAGTATTTAAATCATGAGTTAGAGAAAACCTAATTTATTTTTGAAAAAATTTACTTTTATTCTGCAATTCGAAATAGAGTGATATGGTCATTCTTCTGTATTTAATACTTGTTTATTTGAACGCTCGGATTTGAGTGGGATGTTATTTGCCAGTACGTACTCTGAGGGAGGATTTTTGCATGTAATTCATGGCAAAAGAAGTTAAGAAGAACGTTTCTGACAGAATAAAATCGTATTTACACCAGATTGAATATGAGAGTTTTAGTCATGACCATGCAAGGGGGTTTTATGGACACAATTAGAAGAAACTAAAATGCAGGGATTAAACGTTTTTGATAGAACTATGTAAGGGAATTAATAACCTGAACTTACAGACATCAGGATGCGGGCGTTTGTTGTGACTGGGTTCTGCAGCGGGGGAGGGGGGATTTATGGGATCGGGAGCTGAGGAAGATAACTCGCGGGACTAGGGAGCTGCAGAGCCGCATGTGTCACGGTTAGCGCGACACCAATACTTGTGTTAGGGATCATCCCGAGACAATTGGTCCCTTGTTCCCTCTCTGACAAACGAGCGATTCTCAGATGTTGCACAGCTGCTCACGCCCCAGGATGTCGACACCACAACTGGAACACGTTGATTTTATCGGGATAAAGTTTATGCTTAAACTTTGCAAAGCGAGAACTGTTACAGCACTAAAATTCAGTTGCATTTTTAATCTAAAAACGACTTGAAATTTTGTCGGATGAATATAACAGTACTCATTGCGGGTTATTAATCTAATCCGTTTTATACTGATTTATTTCATGTTTTAATCTTGCCGTTGATGTTACAGAAGACTCTATAGACAATATCCAACGCAACTCAAATGAAATGAAAATAAATAATGAACCTTTTGTATTTTTTGCATCACAGTATTTTAAGCCGATAAGTAAACAATTTTTTACTTGCCTTATTTTGAGAAATTGAACAGCGGAGAATGACTGGCCTGTTGAACACAAGTCATGACTTCCGAGCTATGGCTTCCGTATGATTTCGCGCTCTCGCTGCAGCCACTCTGCATGCTATCTACGATTGTCCTCACGCGCAGCTGAAAGCTTGTTCTATAACTTGTCTGGAGCAGAGAAATTGAACAGCGGAGAATGACTGGCCTGTTGAACACAAGTCATGACTTCCGAGCTATGGCTTCCGTATGATTTCGCGCTCTTGCTGCAGCCACTCTGCATGCTATCTACGATTGTCCTCACGCGCAGCTGAAAGCTTGTTCTATAACTTGTCTGGAGCATCGAGTGCAGTGCGTCACTCTAGTGTCAGTTACGGAACTGTTGTCGCGACAAGGCAAGCAATTGCGAGCGTAATAGCGGCTGATCTCGTCCAGATAGATCCTACGTTCCCCCTCATTGAAGCGGCCAACACTCCGACACGGTCCTCGTCATTCTTCTCCAAACACAACATGAATGACAAGAAGGGGAAGGCTAAATCAGCTGCTGTTGCAGTGTCCCTAGTAGGGTTGTATATTCGAATGGTAGAGGCACCTGTATGTCTTGAAACTTGTAATTTGTATTTACTATTAAAGGAATAAACTTTTGCGCCACAAGCCTAAATAATTGCTGCAAAAATTTGTGATTTCTCGCAGTGGAGTATCAATTTTGTGCAATTGTAAAGTAATTTCGCATAGGGCTGTTTGGGTTAATTCTAGCAGTTACACAGTAATTTCTAGCAGTCGTTTGGAACATTTTTGCAGTTGCGCAGCGATTTGTTGTCGGTCATTTGTTCCGTAGCCATTTTGTTGCAGTAACATGAAAAATTTGTACAATGACAATTTATCGCAGTTGCCTGATAATTTATCACAGTCATATGACGGCTTTTTGCTTTAAAAATTTATTTATTCTCCGCAGTAGGTTACAAACTATCGAGTGCAAAAGTCCATAATAGCAGCCATGATCATCGGGTGCAGTTTCCTCAATGCAGCAGCATTTGTGATCGTTCTGGCAACGCGGTCACTTGCAAGAACGTGGCCAATTGTGAAGGAGACTAGCAAGAAAGACCAGTATTCTCCTGACGCTCGTCTGCTCGAGAATGTCGCAGGTCTCAGGAGCCGCAAGGGGCCACGCAATCTCATCTGCCAATAATCTCCGGTCGGGATTTGCTGGCTTGCGGCCGTGCATCATCGGACGACCGACCTAATCCCGGCAATCCCGCAGCACCAACCCCGCGACACCGACGACGCTGCTGCAGGGAAACTGAGTTAAACCCATGACTTCGGTCCAGTTTGTTTTAATGCCGTCACTTTACGGCAGAGAGCATGTTGGTAAAAAATACTGTGTTTGTGTTTAAAGCACGAGAATGTTGTGCCTTATTAGTACAGAAGCTTCCGTGTACGAATTGCTGACGCTATTGCTTGAAAAGAGTGACATCAATTAGGGAACAGGATTTAGCTGTTTCAGCTCACTCCGCTGCGCTAGGATTATATGTTGAAGCTGAAACATCAGTAAATAATTCAATCTGAGGTATTCGTGTGGTTTAAAGTCCACTAGAGTCTAATTGATTGAGTTTTAACACGGATCACTAAATTCGTAAAATCTGATAAATATTTCTAAGTTGCTTACGTATGTTTAGTCAACGGAGTTTTCGTTGATATACTTTTTAATATAATGAAAGTATAGCTGACCGCATTCGACTGTCAGCGTAAAGCTTTATTGTTCTAGAATTACCTTCTTTCATCATTGTCGGTTGATAATCGGTGGTTTTTCCACGGTCCACGCTCGGCCGCCTGTGATCAGGTCGTAATTCGCCTGAGGGTCGCCCTCTTGTCGCAGCTGTCCGCCGGTCTTTTGCAGATTGCCAATGATCGGGTCCGCGCCTGCGGTGATCCGGAAAGGATCAAACGATGATCCTGAGGTTTGTCTCCATAGACGCGGATCTGCATAATCTGCGGCTAGGAAGGCACTTGATCTTGGTTCGTGGTGACCCAGGTCTTTCATCTTGTTATGAGTTATTACGGTATTATTGGTCTTAACCGATAGTGACCAAATACCGTGTAGTAGGAACCGTTTGCCTGCGTGTCGTTTCTTGTTTATCTCTGAGATAGAAATATTCAGGCAATGTTTAAAATACTAGTTGCAATATTATTATTCAGTAGTATCAGATATTCCAAGTCACATATTTATTTGTATTCTATACAATAATTTGCGTACGTTAGCTGACTGATCTAAATTGCCGAGCTATATTTGGTAAGGGTATAGATTGCACAGATCTTAATAAGGCAATAAGAATTAGCCTATAATTATCACAAACTGAAATTTTATGCTTTTAAATGGAACTATTTTGGACACCATCATACTTTTTTAAGATTTGAATCTCAGTATATTTTAAAACGGCTAACTCAGCCCAAAAAGTAGGTTTGGATTATATATGTAACTTAAAGTCCAACCTCGTATTTCGAATTCGACTCCCTCAACAATTGCATTTATCGTCCTTTTAAGAGTGTAAGTGAACCAATTCTCAAGATTTGCTACGTCTTCACTTTTTCCCCGACATTTACTCGGGTTTAAGTGTTTAAGAATCGCCTTGCGTGCATCAATCGTTCATGTCACTCACGCTCGGCAGTGTTGAAAGCTGCACTCACTCATCGCCCGAACGTTCGTCTTGCTCGAGGCTCTCAATTGCAACCGAAGCGCAGGAAGCTATCGTTTAAATTCGTCTGTAATCAAATAAGCAAATTTGCAGTAACGCAAAGGCATAAATATGACCCGCTAGTCAGTGAAATATTTTATTTAATTGAAACCTAAAATCGTGACAAAATTTTCAGTTGATAATGAATTTATTTAGAAGACAGTTTACGTTTTAAACATTTCTGCGTCTGATCTTTTGTCGTCTTTACGTGTACGCCTCGTAGCTGTTCTTCTGAATTGCAGCGAGACACGGAGTAAAAATTTGAACTTCATTTCAAACCTCCGACATTATTTCATAATATATAACTGAATATTTTGAATTGATACATTTCTTCTTCTCCAGATTATTTCAGAAAATGCGCTATATATATCCGGGTAGGTATTAATTAATGACCAATATTCAATTTCTTTATCCTACTAACAAATGCAAATCAACTATCAAGTTTATCGATTATCCTGCTCGTCACCTATATTTGATCAAATTAAAAAAAATTCTCGTTTAAAGTGCGCAGGGTTGAAAAATGATTATTTGTAATACTTTTCACACGATACCCCCCAAAATTGTACTGAGTTTATGGATGTGTCTCGACACTGCGCGTTAACCTCATCATTAGATTGACAATTTCGTGTCAAACTCGTCATACAAAACGTGATGATTCTAATCAATGGACGTAAATGAGTACTTTTGCGTATACTCACCTCGATGAGTGAACTCAACCCTTGACTCAAGACTCGTCCCGTGTTCACTACTCAGCAGTCACAACAGATCGTAATGGACGTGCAAACAACACTGCTTAACAAGCTCGTGTTGTTTCGTTGAGCTTTCACTGTATTAGCATAGAACTTCCTAGGCTAGAGTTTCGCCCTATCAACGTCTGCCTGATAGAGCAACTCAGCAAACTGGGGAATCATCAGTGATACTTGATTTCTTGATAATTTTGTTTACTTAATTGGTATCGACCACAACCGGATAGTTTACGTTATTTACTTCATACATTTCAGATGCACGCGCGCGATCTATCAGTTTAATTCTATTTCCTTTATAATGTTTTTTTTTCTTATACTTTTCTATGGTTTTTTCTGGGTTTAAATCAATATTCACATACCTTGATCATGAATTAAACTCACTTGGTCTTTTGCACATCGCAGCAAGCATTTATGCATCACATCAAGCAATTATCTTATCAAGAATTTTTACATCGTATAGAGCATTTAGGTATCGCACCAAGCATTTATGCATCGCATAAAGCATCTAGGCATCGCATCAAGCATTTATGCATCGCCTGAACCATTTATTCATCGCATCAAGCATTTAGGCATCGCCTGAACCATTTATGCACAGCATCAAGCATTTAAGCATCGCCTGAACCATTTATTCATAGCATCAAGCATGTAGACATGGCATCGAGCATTGCTGGATGTCATGGCAGTCTCTGGTCCAGTGCTTTTGCTGTGATGGATGAACAATCACCAGCGACTTCGATGT
This sequence comes from Hyalella azteca, assembly GCF_000764305.2. NCBI lineage: Eukaryota > Metazoa > Arthropoda > Malacostraca > Amphipoda > Hyalellidae > Hyalella > Hyalella azteca. The sequence continues at coordinate 42,558 of NW_025937575.1, read as the reverse complement.
ATTTCTGCACGCGGGGGTCGCGATGCCAAACAAAGAGCGGGTGGCTTGACGAGCTCTGCATGAACACATGAGTGAAGAAGCTAGTGGAGTGTGAGTAATGTAGCATAGATACCTGACTTGCTGCTATTTAGCTCCCGCAACTCAGCATTGTAATGAAGAATTAGGTAATATTTAATAACACTTGTTATAAATAATGATGTATTTGATAATGATAGCTACTTTTCAGTGCACGTTTTACAATGAGAAGATATTATTAGTTGAGTATTAATCATCTATGTAACGTAAATAGAAAATTCCATCATATTGTAGCAAGTGCTGATAAAAATAGAAAAATTAACTAGAATACCGTTACCGTACACGACTGTACAAGTATTGAAGCATGCTTCATTATTCTATTAAATTAAAATGTTTCACTCCTTATGATGAATATCTATGGCACAACACCAAAATTTAATACATAGATTTTGTAATAACCGGGTAGAGCTGAAATCAATCTACTCTTCGAGGGCGTTGAAGCGAACTAGAGTGAGTCCTGGGACACTGTCGTGTCCGTCAAGGGCCCATCACCCGTCTATGAGTGTGAAGCCAAGAGTGTGATGCGACATGACAGTGATTTTGTGTAACGGTTCACGCAGACAGAGTTTGATGTGACAGTAATGGCGCCCCTTGCGACATCTCTGTCAGTGTTCTGTCCCGCCTGTCCAATGCTATTTTCGACATTTCTCGCATTAGCTTGTCATACTGTTTTTATTTGTGCCTTACTGGGCTTGTTTCGTCCGTTTATATTTATTCATTCTCTCATCCGCTATTCAGAATAACGTTTGTCTGTTCCTCTTTTTGCAAACAAAATGGAATACTGGTTAACCAAGTTAACGTTCACATGACGAGTTAGATCTTTTCCTTATTTATTCCCGAACACTTTTTGTATATATTTAACAATAAATATTATATTTACATAGAAAATTATATTTATTAAGTATCTTGGCCGCTGGACCGGTTTATACAGAACCGAAGTAAAGAGTGAGCTGCCGGGCAGACGCGGTGAGAAAAACGGCAATTTGACGCCGTCACCACAAGGCTGGGTTGCAACCATGAGTTTTACTGTCATGCTGGCCTCATGCTGGCCTCATGCAGGCCTCATGCATGTCTCTTATACACATCTAGATGTGTATAAGAGACAGGGGTATAGATTGCACAGATCTTAATAAGGCAATAAGAATTAGCCTATAATTATCACAAACTGAAATTTTATGCTTTTAAATGGAACTATTTTGGACACCATCATACNTCTTTTCAAGGTTGTATATTGTTTCTTGTTTTCTATTTAGAGTTTGAGTATTTATTGTTGATTATAATTTAGAGTTTGAGTATTTATTGTTAATGATACACAGCTGAACTGCAACGACGGATGACATTGGTTTCATTGGTATTTAACGAGTATTGAAACAGTATTGTTGAAGTTATTATGCTAGTAGTATTCAAATAATACCAATACACTAGTTTTAATAAATTAGATTAATGTGTTTGTAGCATTTATATCCATTTGTAAATATCAGGCAGCGAGTGCGCGTCCGTTCTTATTTGATTGAAAAATTTTTAAGTTACATTGTGTGATAATCAAATTTAATCGAGCATATTAAAACCACATATTACTGACGAGTCGTAAATTTGTTTAGTTATATATATTTTTATATATATATTTATTTAGTTATATTATATTTTAATTAAACCCCATATTAAATGTAAATATCCTGATATTCATCCATATCCCTGTCTCTTATACACATCTAGATGTGTATAAGAGACAGGTGCATGAGTAACCCTTCACAGCACATGAGTAACCCTTCGGATCACATGAGTAACCCTTCACAGCACATGAGTAACCCTTCACAGCACATAAATAACCCTTCACAGCACATGAGTAGACCATTTAAGCGTCCATCACATATTCACCTCTTTGTTTTTTATGTTATTCAGTTATTTTACATATTATTTAATATCGCCAATTAAACGTATTTCATAATCACACATTACATACATAATATTATGAGTTTGGCGTGACTAGCATATGGAGACACACTCTGTTCTCCCATAGGTTCGCGAGTGACGACAAATCCGTTGTTGTTGAAGTTGTTGTTTTAAGCCTCGAGTGTTCATTGTTGGCGGCCAACAAGCATGTCAACTTATTTCAAAAGCCTCCAGCTTAGCTATCACTGCGTTCTAGATTACCGACGAGCACAAGCCGACAGTTCTTTCGTTACTCGTAATTGGGAAAAGTCTACCCACATCGTCCAGCGAGCCGCACACGACAGTTTAGCTCCTTCACAATCGCTTCTAAATTAGCTTTCAATTACACCCGCTGTTAATCCAGACCGTCGATATAAGGCTTCTAGAGGTAAGCTGATCGTGTTTCAAGAGGCGAGTCCAACCTCGCTCAAGATATTGGCCGTATCTTCGACGGCCATTCCACGCCTCTTGAACGGTCTCTGACAATTATTCGCCTAGTATTTCCAATAAGGGTTCAGTGTGTACCGAAAGAACCAAGCAGAAGAAATCATATATGTCGACTGGCGAGTAACTCTGTAAATGTCCACACAATTTTTACTCCATGAATATTTCACGAAATATTTTAATAGCTGAGGACTGAAGTTTGATAATATTTACATTCTTAGAAATTACTTTCAACACCTCCATAATTGTCATTTGCTAAATATCGTGTTGTCAATTCCTAGCAACGAATTGATATAAGTTTTGAGTTGATATGACTTGAATTTCTGAAATGTATTTCGGTGCGTACTGCGTACAAACTTTCACTGGTGCAAATATATTACAGCGCTGTGCTGCCGGGCATTGTTTGGCTAGAGGTGTGAAGGAAAAACAAATTACTGTGTCAAGAGCTCTGAGATCGCATGTAAACAAGATGACGTGACGTTTTCCAGGCCAACGTTTTTCACTTCTACTTCCGTTTAACATGATTCTTTAATTTTATATGTATGACTTTAGAGCTGACCACATACGTGGCGATTGAAATAGGTATACATGTAGTAATTTAATATATTTCTTGTCTTCATTCACGTTTGCTTTGTTCTCGAATATTCACTTTTATAGTACATTATTTGAAGAAGATTTAACGACCTATATATCACCTCTGAAAGTCTCGGCATAATATGAATGGACAGGATCAAAAATGCTGAACATGTCTAAGGCAGAATAATAGAAGTTATCCTGATGGATATTTTGACCAGAATAAAGCACCTCTTTCAATATTTGTGAAAGATTTTTCTAACAAAATATTATTTATATTTTTAGGTAAAATATATATCGAAAAAAGTTTCTGCCTTTTCACACTGAAAGATTTTACTTTCAATTACCAGATCATTGAATATTTTCTGATATTTTATCGTCTTTGACGACAAAGAAAACTACATTAGTCACCTTTAGCCACGCATAATTGGATTACTGTAGAGTAATTGAGCCACAAAATCGTTTATCATTTGCTTGCTACTGGAAGATTTTTATTCAGAATTTTCCTCCTGTATTTATTTTTTGCCGCTTGAGTTTTCCAAAATTAAATCTCATTCCCCACAAAATTTTTTGTTTAATTTTGAACTCTTACTTCACCACCTCGTCATTCGTGACAATATCATCAGAAATCAGAACTATCTAATCAAATTAAGTTCATATCACGAAATAAACAAATATTTATGGGTGGTAATTCGTCTTTACCAAATTCACAGCAATTTCTGTACTCGTTGGTTTCCAAGAATCAAGGACTAAATGATCAAACCAGCAGTTCTATGACATTGCGTAGTCCATCAACGAAAATTTTTTATACTAAGATCCGAATCTTTTCTCAAATCTAAATTACCTGCTTTTAGCAGCTTACTGTGTGTGTTGCGGTAGTCTTTTGCGGTTAGTGGTTAAAAATGTCGCTTAGAAATCAGCGATGGCACTTGGCTGCTATCTCGAGACGACCATCAAGCGAGGTGCAAACGGCGGTCATAAAATAAGGTTTGGGTCGTAAGATACATGTTTTATTTAGTGCTGCTCTCCTCCGTGCATGTGGAAAAGAACATCCGTGACCAGCTGTCTTGCTCTATACTCCTATATTTATGAAGAGAATTACTTCAACGGAGCTCACTTATTCAAAAAATTTTCATCGATTAGTATTTATTGATATATAATATTTGTTGTTAGAAATATTTTTAATTTAATTTTTCTCAATCATTTTTCAGGTGTGGTTGAACATTCGATACCTTGCTCCTATAGTAAAATCCGCAAATGAAATCTGTTCACATCAACTGATAAATATGCTTGTAAAAATTTGTTATCAATTATATCTACATTAGTTCCAGAAAACGCTAACCAAGTAGGACCGTGAATTTTCAATTTCAACAATTTTTTTCTTTCTGACAAAATATAATCTCATTTGTGCTGTTTTAACAGGCACATATAGTAGGATGAAAAAATATATACCCATCAATTTCACTGATTCGCAGTGCACTTACCATGAGTTTCGTTTCTTCTCATAATCTGAACGTCAACTAAATCTCTAATTCAATAAAATATCACGTACTTTATTTTTTTGCTCGACCGAAAATGCTGCCTCAATCCCTTTATCCATGCTTCCTGAAGCCCATGTTTAACATTGCCACTCTTTGCGTACGACGAGACGACGAAATACGATGTCAGTTCAGCGGACATTTAAAATTAGGTTAACATTCGCAATATGCAGCAGTCATTATTCAAATTAAATGACGTCCTTACCTAATAATAAATATTGATTCAAAACCTCTGTCAAATATTTGTTTCATGGATTTATTAGTTAGTATATTATTTAGTAAGTTATTATTTATTATTGATGCAGTTTACTCGAGATCGATGCAAAGGGGCTGTCTTTTCATCAATGACTTCATTTGTCTGCACTTACTTGAACCTAAATTGTAAACATAAGTCAAAAACAATCAGCTAAAATTAAAATTTTCGTCGTCATAATGTTAATTTGAAATTTAAAATGGTTAAAGATATATAATGAGACTTTCATTTGGCGCATCGTGAGCTTTATAGTAGTTAAAATAAAACAGAAGCAATGCAAACTGTTTTTTTGTTTGCTTTGCTGTGACTACATCCGTCACGGCTCCCACCTGAACCTGTAGCCGCATACACCCAAAACTTCTGTGGCGAGCTTCAATTTGTCAAGCTCGCCCTAACATGGTGGGAAAAAATCAACACGACTCTAGGCTTTTTAGAAATTTGTCGATGTTGTAGTTACTGCCAATGATAAATTATTAGCTCTTGATTGGCCTAATTACGAAGATATGTTATTCGTTGTTGAGAGTTTATTTATTACGAACGAAACCTAGTTATGTATTAATTTGTATTTGGACAGGTGACCGAATAAGCTTCCTAAGTACAGTTAGGAAAACTTAATCCGTTTCGTATTTACACACAACTTCTGCCAACCGGAGGAAATGGGGAACAAAGATACGACAAAATTGGTTCGTATAATCAATCCTCTAATCGGCTTACGTATGGAATAAGGTCCGCCAAACGGCTATGATCTTCTACACAGTCTCTAGCTGTTACATTCTAAATTCGTCACCTTGAATGTTGAACTGACTCGTATAGTGCCAATAATTTTTGTTCTAAAATAAATGTTTAGATTATGCACACATTTTATATAACTTTGGGAATTTTTTTTAAGCAAATGAATCATCCTACTCCAGTTTATTTTCTATCAAACGACATGAAAAATAAAACTGGCACTTTTTCCTTTACCACTATTCTTTTTCCAAGGTGCATCATTTTTCACATGTGTCGTGTTTCTTATTGCCCGGACAATCGACTGAATTTAACGCTGAAGTCGACTTCGCAGGCGATGTCAAATTGTTGTAACTTTATTTGTACGGTAGCAAGACTCCCACCGCTACCGCCTTGTTATTATAAAAGAAACGCGACAGGCGTCAAAAATCTGCCAATTTAACGCTTTTGTATCAATTGCGTGGCTTTATATCCAGCGCAGCATTCCGCGTGGCAATTATGGAAATGGATTACATTGTGCTTCTTACACTCCTATTAACCACGCAAGGTTAACTGTATAAACCATTCAACAATCGTTAATACGTCCGGGTTTCCCACGAACAAAATCTTAATTTATTTGTATTCGTGTTTCCTTTTTCTGATTTTTTCTTGGCTTACAAGTTTATGCTTTTTGCTTTTGATGCACCAGAGCATCGTTATGTAATTGTATACAGATATCATGATCATTTGTGTGAAAGTTGAAAATTTGCCATTTTTGCATTATATCCGCATTAGATTTCGATATTTTCTCGTCGCTTGCTGCTATTTTTGATCTCGACTCAGCAGGATTTGGCCGCTTTTCGCGACTGCACAAAGAAGTCAATTTGAGTGTCGCTGCTGTGGGTGGCAGCACCTGCCATGACTTATGTGGCAGGTATTAGCAATGCTGTTCCTTGCCACTCTTAATAGGTGAATTTATCAGGCCGTGTAGGCCACTCCAAACAGGTAAATTTATCAGGCCGTGTTAGCCACTCTAAATAGGTAAATTTGTTAGGCCGCGCATGTTATTAGGTAGCGACTTGTATTGGCAAGGCCTGCGTTCGAGACCAAATTTTGTTCGAAATCAACGGCATATCGCAGCCGGCCGACCGTCGGCTATTAAGAGGCCGTTTATAATTTTTTTAGGTTTTCCGTATAGGCTGGAATTGAGCGCGTTTCAGGAGCTCACACGTCAGCTTTATTAGGCATACCGATCCACGAAAGAGTAGAACCATAAAAGAAAGATTATTCTAAAAACGAATGGGTCGTTTTTTCCATTTGCTGCGGAAAATGTAGGCTAGAGAGAATTAATTCTTATAACTAGAGGGCTCGTGTATCGTAATTTTTACGCAAAGATCAGGAATTCAGTTGAGCTGTGCGATGATTTTTCTGCTTTTAATGCAGTATAATTTATTTACCATGTAAAATAAATGTACGTTTTATAGTGTTTTCCTATTTCTCTTTGGGTAATTCGTCCATCATATTTTCTGTAAAAATACTCGCGTGATAGCAGTAACATATTTCATGTATTATCTATATTTTCGAATAGAATTTCTATCTACTAATTAATAACGCCTTACGAAGCTTCTATATATATTAAGGTTTTTAAAATACATAGAAGAATATCTGAAATGTTATTTTTTTTTGTAAAAAATCATTCAATATGAGAAACGATAGTTTATCAACAATTATTTGGCCGCAGACAATTAAAATTTATTATAATTAACAAGGAATTTAAAAGTAAAGAAAACGCCAAGAAAATTCACCATATCGATATTGAAAACGTTTCGGAGTCCAGCTCCATCATCAGTTCGACTAAACTAAAAATGAATAAAATCACTTTATAAGGCAAAATTCAAAGACAGACATAAAACTTAAACAAGACCTAACATTATATCGAAATAAACAGGACTAGATTGATCCTGTTTATTTCGTTTCGTAACTATGTTTCGTATAACATAGGTCCTGTTTTTTTTCGATATAATGTTAGGTCTTGTTTAGGTTTTATGTCTGTCTTTGAATTTTGACTTATAATGTGATTTTATTCATTTTTAGTTTAGTCGAACTGATGATGGAGCTGGACTCCGAAACGTTTTCAATATCGATATGGTGAATTTTCTTGGCGTTTTCTTTGCTTTTAAATTCTTTGTGAACTTGCGATACAAGCAGACGAATAATATAAGTACTTATTATAATTAGATGTGGCGCTCAAACATTTCGATCTATTAATTTACTCGTTTTGCACCCATTGCCTCATCAGGAAAAGCAATTCAGATTTGCGCGTGCTGATTCTCGAAAGCGAAAATTTAAATTTCATATAATGATTCAAAATTTTCAGCGTTTCTGCAAGATGTTAAATTCTTGACTTATTTCTTTTTATATTTTTATATTAAACTGTAAATTTAATTTGTTAAAAGCACACAATCATATTATGGCGCTTCTTCATTTACAACACTTTTCTTTAATTTCACTTCTTGTTTGTTTGTCTGTCTGCTACAAATCTTATAATCGATATTTAACACACTTCTACTTCTCCAATCGATCTGAAATTTTGCAAACTTGCGTAAAGTTGGAGGTAATGCATGAATCAATTGACAGAATAAATATTTTGAAAATTTAAAAAATATCCTTTTTGATGTTAAACAAATTTGTCTGCTACATAACTTATAATCGATATTTAACACACTTCTACCTGTGCAATCGATCTAAAAATTTGCACACTTGCGAAAAGTCAGAGACAAAGCACGTATCTATTGACAGAATTGATAATTTTGAAAAATATAATTTTTTTTCAATTTTAAAAATAAAATTAAAAAATTAATTTTTTAATATTTATAATTAAATTAAAAATTCATTGTACATGAGTAACATCGGAAGCACTAGATTCCTTAGAAGTGTTGTCGTTAAAAAGTAATTTTTAAACGCATATTAATTTGACTGTGGTCATGTTTTGACTTTTTGTGGTTTTGACTTCTTTGATCATGGCCAACAATGGGCGCAAAAATACCGAAGGTATGACATGAGATTAGCAAGGATTTAACATGTTATTAAAACATGTGAAAATTCTTTCACTTGTTTTTTAAATCGAGAAATGTGTGATAGGTGTAATCTAAGCACATCTGTTAAAATATTAACCACTTTTTGGTCAAGTAAACTGAAGAGTGTGGGGGATCGAGAGACATCTATATATTTCAGGGTAATTCTTTTACAACATCGCATGAATCTCCCTAAACTTTTCGTGGAGTATTCAGGTCTCGCTGACGGGCGTATAAAGACCTCGTTTTTAACAGCTAGGTATAAAAAAGCGCTCGAGTGCCGGCTCTGCATATTGCTGGCAGAAAAGGAGGGTAATACTGAGGTCTGAAATTTATCAAGCCGTAAAGAAGTTAGGCAATCGAGAATGTGTTGGCTACGGCTTCCGAATGTCAACTTTTCTGGGCGCTACAATTCCGCAGGCTTTTTCTTCTGCTCTTAAATTGGTCTCGTGGGAACTTCTTCAATAGCGTCGTCTTCACCCTTCAAGCTTGCTATCACCTCCTCATATTGCTACCTAATATTAAAATTAAACGAGTTTTAGTAAATGTTACTTTATTCATAGCACTTACGAGAGCCGTTTAATCTTAGACTTGTTGCAATTGGGTGCAAATGCAAAGTTTTTTCGTAGAAAGAGAACACAATCTCGTGCAGTCTTGCTGGGGGAATTTTCGTAACAGCGTTTTTTTTTCAAAACAAATAATTCGGCGGTTCATTACAACCTCAAAGTGCTAGGTCAAGTTTTTACGAAAAATACTAACTTTATCACCGACGATGATTGGAAATAATCCTAATGCAGAACGAACTGATTATATCATCAAATAATAATGTATTGAAGCTGAATATTGCATCACGTATCGGTAATTTTGGTTCTTTCCAAAGTTTTGAGAACGTGGAAAGACTAACGTTAGAAATTCTACGGTTGTTTGCCTCGCTTAAAATATGAATTATATGCAGAATTCGATACGGTTGACTTCTTTGGTTCGAATTTAGCCTCCTTTGTTCATACAAAAAAATCTATGGACAAGACCGATACCTTGTTAAACCAAAAACATTTGGGTGAGAATGTCCTAAAGCTTATTCGCTCCAACGAGCTTGTTGTAAAAACAAAGAACTTCCGTTGGGAAGAGGCAGTGCGGGACAGCTTTAGGCCAGCGTATACTTTGAAGTTCAAATACGTGCGGCAGAGACCAGGCTTTGTAAAATCTTCACCAGGAACAAGGACTACAATCGTGGACAGTGAAAGTTACATGAACACTCCCACGATACTTGAGGGAAATCCCCCTAACGATCTCCAGGATACAATGCACTAAATTGCTGTGACGAACTCCACGCTACTTTATAGCTGCCTATACCCAAGTGAGAATCACTGCAGGATAATGCAAGGCCAATGTATGGCAGACGGTGGGCCGGCTTTTATTCGGCGATAATTTGCGAAATAGCAGTCTTGCTCATTAACTCTAGCAGCGAAAAAAAAATCGGGGAAATTCTTCTTATTGCAGACATTTATTTAGTAAGTGTATAAGTTCTTAATAACACTGCGCACGTTACACTGGAGGGATTTACCCTTACAGTGTGAGAGGCATCATTCTATATCTGTTTACATAGATATAATTCATTACTAATGAAGTTATTTATTTTATTTTTATTTTTAAGTTCGTAAATTATGTTTAATGATAATCAAAATGATCGCTTGATAAGTAATAATCAAAATAATTCACGTGGCTGTTGTTTATGACGTACCAGCCAGCGGTCTGGATCTCTGATTGATTGTCTCTATAATTGTGGTTTTTTCATCCGTGCGTTTCTTGAAATTTTGTACAGTTCTTAACTGATTTTTTTTTTTCAGCGCAAACGAATCTTTGTAATGTTTATTTTAATCCTTTGTGGACAAATTTCTTACACTTCATTTGTTACTGTTTAATCTTTCGGGCGAACATGTATATGATTGTGCAGAGTTGTATTTTCTAAATGATGGACTCAATTTAATAAATTCGTATTTATACGAATATCCGAGTATTTATACGAGTATCTGTGTGAGTCATGAATACGAATTTGTTAAGTTAGGTACATCATTTAGAATAACCCTGTTTTACGTGTAGATTATACCTATGGTCGTATTCATACGACAAATGCAATGCATTTACTCGAGATATGTACCCTACTTAAATTATTCATTCTCAAATCAATCTTTTTGCGGCATTAACAAAGATAATACCCGAAATTATCCACGCAGCCGGTAAGAACCTTCATCGTTCACTGAAAATAAATTATCCTTTCAAATTGTATGGAATCATAAAATTCTAGCAGTTGCATTACCATTGAAGTGGTTGTACTGAACTGAGCTGCCAGCCGGTGTGGGATTAACGAAGTGTTGGTCATTTAGAGACGTGTGATGGCGACGATAACAAAAGACAACTCTTGACGAACTCAGGCACTTCAATGGCCGTAGTCAGACCGAACTCTCGCTCGGTCTGTACAAGGTCTGCAGCAGCCAGAGGCCGTGTTCTCTGCGCCACACATTCAAGTCTTGCAGGCTTATATATAGATTATAATTTATATAGATATTTATCAAAAACAAAATTTCGTGAACTTTGTGCGAGATCATAATATCCATGACAAAAGGGAAGGTTTTTCTGGACGACTTTGGTCCCGGTAAATGGATCGTAATGCAGAAATATTTAATAAATTACACAAGAAAATTAGAATCAATTAATTCAAAACGATTGGAGAAAAATTGAGTTTATTGATTGGAAAAAAATTGAGTTTAATTTCAGACCAAAATATGATGGCAGATTGCTTAACTGCAAATAAAATACGAGGTGGTTTAGCAAAACTTGTAACGAATGCGAGAATAAGCTAACGTATATAGGGGCTGCGCCGCACGCTGGGTGTGAACTCGGACCGGTGGACCGACGAGTCCGTCCATGGATGTCAATTCGGACCGCCGGACCGACGAGTCCATCCATGGGCGTGCACTCGGACCGGTGCCGGTGGACCGACGAGTCCGTTCCTGGATCTGAACTCGTGCATGCCTGCGGACCGACGAGTCCGTCCATGGGTGTGAACCCGGCCCGCTGGACAGACGAATCCGTTCATAAGTGTCAACTCGGACCTCCGGACCAACGAGTCCGTCCATGGGTGCGAACCCGGCCCAGCGGACCGACGAGTCGGTCCATTTATAATCTGCCGTGCGCGACCATTGCTGACGGCGTGTCTGCACTTGAGTAATTCTTCTACTCGATTGCCCAGCAAATCGTGCAGTAACAAAAGCTCAGGCCGCCCTAAATAGGGGTGTCAATCACTTCCCTATTGGCAGGTATATACCCTAAATAGGCTCAACTCAGCGAGCCTCAATAGCCTACGAGGCCAGCCTCTGTGAGGCACTTCCGTTTAGCTTCAAGCGGCAACGCTTTTGATTTTCTTGACTTATTCTTTTCAGGGTTGTATATTGTTTCTTGTTTTCTATTTAGAGTTTGAGTATTTATTGTTGATTATAATTTAGAGTTTGAGTGTTTATTGTTAATGATACACAGCTGAACTGCAACGACGGATGACATTGGTTTCATTGGTATTTAACGAGTATTGAAACAGTATTGTTGAAGTTATTATGCTAGTAGTATTCAAATAATACCAATACACTAGTTTTAATAAATTAGATTAATGTGTTTGTAGCATTTATATCCATTTGTAAATATCAGGCAGCGAGTGCGCGTCCGTTCTTATTTGATTGAAATTTTTTTAAGTTACATTGTGTGATAAGCAAATTTATTCAATCAAATTAAAACCACATATTACTGACGAGTCGCAAATTTGTTTAGTTTGAAATATATTTTAATTAAAACCCACATTAAATGTAAATATCCTGATATTCATCCATATCCCATATATACCTAATACAAGTTCAATGTAAATATGCAAGGCAGAATAAATAATTTTGTTATTCGGTCAAAATTTATGAATATTTATTGTCATTTAACATTTTGTTTAAACTCGATAATCAAATTTCAATTTTATAGAGATGAATCAAACATATACAATCCAAAAATTAGTTCGAAAAAATCATGGTTAAAGGCCGAAAGTAACCGCCTTCAATTTCATGATTTGCATAGATAATTTAATAGTAATAATGATTCTAACTAATAAACGTCCCTTTTTAGCTGCGGGTGTACCACTTTGTGTAATGGCCAAAAACGATATCATATTGCGGAATAAAATTTTATAGTATTAAAAAATGCTGCAGCTGGTTTTTAACTTGGAGTTACTACTTATAATTTTTTAACTTTAAATAAAGGCGAGCGAAAATAAATCTATTGTCTACGAAAGCGTTTTACGTTGGTACCGTATTTACTATACCTACGCTTGTATGAATCATCACTAAGTGATGATTATCATAGTGGCAAACCAGAGACTCTTAGAATCGGTTCATTTTTAATTTCCTCGATCAGCTACTGAATATTTTAATCAATTTCTTATGTATGATAATGCTGGTATCCAAGGTACTTACTAGTCTACTTATAGAACTCAAAAATTAACTTGATGAAGGGCAGCAAAAAATGTTCTATGTCACTATATGTATGCATGTTATCTCTTTACACTTATTACTTAATGTGCTCTAATGACTAGGAACGAACATCAAACAGGAACGTTTGATGTTCAAAGAAAGGATGTGAAATTTCAAGTTTTCTTGGAATAAATTTATGATTATTCCCGCGCACCACTAAATACGTTTAGTGAATATAAAAGTGAACTTTCACTATATATATGCTTTCGTCATGTAAGACAGCAGGTGAAGAGTTCTATTTACGAAATCAAAGCCCATTTGTTGCGTTACAAGCTGATGAAAAATGTGCAGATCAACTATAGGTTCATTCAGTGCTTCCTAATGGAAGATGGTTCATTAACTGTAATAAATACGAGTGTGTTTGAGGGCGAGAATGGCTCTTTCTAACATCAACAATGACGACTGAGAAGTTACGCGAGTTCTTACGCGATCCTTCTATACGGAGAGTTTTTAAGGGAAAAATGTTACACCAGAAATCGTTATACGAGTCATCCAGCAAATTTTGACACTGCTGTGCAATTGCACAATTTTTAATCATTTACACAAAAATTCATAAACTATCAGTTTTTCATAATTTATACATTACGTTTCAGTCAGCTGTGCGCTGAACTAGCGCTGTGCAGTCCAGTGCCTAGAGCAGCTGTGCGCTGAACTAGCGCTGTACAGTCCAGTGCATAGAGAAGCTGTGTGCTGAACTAGCGCTGTACAGTCCAGTACATAGAGCAGCTGTGTGCTGAACTAGCGCTTTACAGTCCAGTGCATAGAGCAGCTGTGTGCTGAACAAGCGCTTTACAGTCCAGTGCATAGAGCAGCTGTGCGCTGAACTAGCGCTGTACAGTCCAGTGCATAGAGAAGCTGTGCGCTGAACTAGCGCTGTACAGTCCAGTGCATAGAGCAGCTGTGCGCTGAACTAGCGCTTTACAGTCCAGTGCATAGAGCAGCTGTGTGCTGAACTAGCGCTGTACAGTCCAGTGCATAGAGCAGCTGTACGCTGAACTAGCGCACGAAGGTCAGCGTCCAGCGCAAGATGCGCTGGACGCGCTAAGCCCGAAGCGCTAGGTGCTAATTGGTTGTTACAGCTCGACGGTGTTTGCCCCGCAGTGTTTGGGAGTCCGGCACAAAGCTGCGACACAGGCCCCTGCTAACACCCCGTGTTTGTCTTTCCAATGGGATTACAGGGACGCCTTACGCGGGGTGTTGGGGTGTGTGTGGTGCTTTGTCTGTGGGGTGATGTGGGGGGGAGGGAGAAATAAGTCGAGTGAGAATTTGTGAGTGGGATTTGAGGTGGATGGGAGTGGGTGAGAGGTGGAATTGACTATAAGAAAGCTGAGTGGAGCGAGATGTATATGTAAATTTCGTTGTAGGTTGGACACCATGCAATATTGTCCATTTCTCCTAATCGTAGTTTTCATTAAAGTTCAGTGACTTTTTTAGTTTTTTTTTATGTTTTCGAAATAACTTCATTATTGCCTTCCACATTCGCCCGAATGATATTTAATTTTGGACTCGATTTTTAAGTCTTCTTGTGCTGACCAGGTTTCCGTCATACCGCTCAGGCTGCATTGCGGTACAGTTTTACAAGAGGTGTTTTTTATGAGGCAGTCCCGTGAGCACGAAGTGTGACCAGAAATTCTACCTGTGCAGCTCTGAGATGTACACAAAATAGCGAAAAACTCCAAGCTTGCCAGTTCTGTTTAAGATCTTGTGAAGAGCAGTAGGAGTTTACGGTCATGACGGAAGCGCTTCAAGTCAACAGATTTTGTGATGAAAGTGAGTTATTAAATTATGAAATCAGGCGATTTTGTTGGATTATCTTAGATATTTCATGGCTTGCTGTGACCTGTGCAATAGTGCATTAAGCATATCAAAGTTATGTAAAAAAGTCAGAGAAAATTTCACGTAAACAAATGTCATGTTGGACCAACGTGGAGCTCTGAATAGAGAAATGTTACAGCCATAAAAATATGAAAATTTTGTTCATATAACTCGCATTTCGAAGTTATAACTTGGTGCAATCTTTAGTTCTATCGCCAGTGAAATTTGGAATGTTTGGTCTACAAAATCATCTCAGCGTCAGCAAAATTATGAAATCAATCACTTGCTCATTCCGAGCTGGAGGTTTTTGTTATATTAAAATAATAAAAACATTCCTAGAATTTTTGGGACTGGGTATCAATGTGATAAAACTTCCCGTGGACGCAGTCTCGTCTCTGCCTCCGTCTCAGCCTCGTCTCTGCCTCGTCTCAGCCTCGTCTCAGCCTCGTCTCTGCCTCGTCTCAGCCTCGTCTCCGCCTCGTCTCAGCCTCGTCTCCGCCTCGTCTCTGCCTCGTCTCTGCCTCGTCTCAGCCTCGTCTCAGCCTCGTCTCTGCCTCGTCTCNGCCACTCCTCTCTCCCCTCACATCAAACAATCACTCCTCTCTCCCCTCACATCAAACAGTCACTCCTCTCTCCCCTCACATCGAGCAGTCACTCTTCTCTCCCCTCACATCGATCAGTCACTCCTCCCCTCACATCGAGCACAGTCACTCCTCTCTCCCCTCACATCGAGCAGTCACTCCTCTCTCCCCTCACATCGAGCAGTCACTTCTCTCTCCCCTCACATCGAGCTGTCACTCCTCCCCTCACTTCGAGCAGTCACTCCTCCCCTCACATCGAGCAGTCACTCCTCTCTCCCCTCACATCGAGCAGTCAATCCTCCCCTCACATCGAGCAGTCACTCCTCTCTCGCCTCACATCGAGCAGTCACTCCTCTCTTCCCTCACATCGAGCAGTCACTCCTCTCTCTCCCCTCACATCGAGCAGTCACTCCTCTCTTCTCTCACATCGAGCAGTCACTCCTCCCCTCACATCGAGCTATTACTCCACATTTCACTCAGCTTTGTACTCCTACCCTCGCTACTAAAGTTCCAGCTTCAAATTTCCCCCCCTGACTGCCACATTTTTGCACAAACGTAAAAATTCATCCCCCTGCCTTGCTCCCGTTTGGACGGCGTAATGGGGAATAGAAGCTAAATCCTCTACTCCTCCCCCCGCTTGAAATCGATAGAACTAAGGGGGAGCCGCCCCCTTGCGTTGGTATCTGGCGGGGGCGACTGGGCTGATGCACCGCGGGGAGCGACAGATATTTACTCTGCAAATGGTAGCTCAGAGCAAACGCTCCACCTCCTCGATCTTTTCTTTTATCTTACTTTGCTCTCTGCTTATAAGTTGAGTAGCATTTCAGGCTTTAAATTCCGGAGAGATCTTCCTATCGTAACAGCTGGAAATATTGTAAAAAGCTATCAGGGTTTTGCCTCTCATCTTGAATTTTCATGCAATCATGTTTGAATTCTCAGAGGTGGTATCGCCAAAAGCTGAAAATAATGTTGATGACACCAAGAATAACTTTATATCCAAATTCGATTATTGCTTGCATTAACGGGCTTCATCAACCATTTTAAATTTATCGTTTCTTCAGTGATTCATGTTATGAATCATGATTCATGATCATATGAATGATCATGAATGATCATCATGATTCATGATTCATATTTCATATGCCTAATGAGATGAAAGCTACGGCATTTCGCTGTGCTGCCCAAACTGTCAAGAATAATATTTTGAACTCAGTTATTCATCGAAATAATAACCATATCCCAAGCAAATAATATTTTTCTCCGTTCCTTTGGAAGTTTTCCGCACACAGATCCTCGAAGAAACTTTTTCTAATACAGACAATTTTCGTCTAGATAAACTTTTGGTGTACTGTACCTTGACGCCATGCATAGCAGTAATGTTCTTTCTTATATTGTGTATAATAATAACCTTGATATGAAATCGAGAAATTTTTATGTTGTTGTGGAGACGTCGTTATGCATTAAAATTACTTTCTGACACAGTGACACATGCCTTCTGATATATCAACGTCATCCAAAAAATTGTTTGACTCCCTGAAATTTTAAATCTAATGCATTCTCTGGTCATCAATCGAACGTGTATAAACCAGTATGTATAAATATAACAAATAAAATATAATATAAATATATTGTTATTTTAAATTTATTTAATATGGATTAATAATATATATATATATATATAATATTATTTATATACACTAGTAATAATTTGCAACAACGTGACTAGGATTCGTTGACATTTTAATGCCCTCTAAATTAAAAAGAAATATTACTGGCTTGACATAACCCCAGAAAGAGCTACGTCCTAACCCTAACCTAACCCATTTCAAACCACTAACCCTAACGCTAACCTAACACTTTTTACACCACTAACCCAAGCCTAACGAGTTTGGCGTTAAAAAGCATGCCGCACAATTGACTATAAACTAATTACCGAAAATATAATTGTGCGGTAATTGTGCCACGCGAATTTTTCGCACAATTACCTTACGTCGCGGAATGCCATCAAAAACGTCGCGCTATTGACAGACATATGTATATATAAATATATATATATAACCACCCGTGTTGAAATATAAATATATATACAGGTTTGATTGAAGACCAGAGCGTACTTTTTATTAACAATTTTCTTATTGTTTTTTTCGATGAGCCGAACGAAATTTCTTGCAGGTGCGAACTCGAAAACCGTGTATTGTTGGATGCACAAATTAAACCTGACCTTTACTGTCGATATGTCGACGACATCTTCGTCATCGTTCGAGACGAAGTTCACATGATGGAGCTGAGCGCGGCTTTAGAACGCAATTCCGCTTTGACATTCACTTACGAATTCGGACAAAATCACACGTTGCCTTTTCTGGACATACTGGTGCAAGACGATAATAATTCGTTCGTCACTAAAGTTTATCGAAAACCTACAGACGTCGGAAAGGTCCTGAACCAAGAAAGCGAATCAGCGCTACAAAATCAGCACTATACGCGCCTTCATACATCGAGCGTTCAAGACCTGTACCTCTGCTCGTGACTTAAAAACTGAACTCCGAACCTGCAAACAAATTCTTGTCAACAACGGCTATGCAAGCAAAACGATTGACAAAGAAATTTCGAATATCAGAGCACGTCAAAACCGAACAGATTTCCAAGCACCTGCAAAAAATTTCGTTCGGCTCATCGAAAAAAACAATAAGAAAATTGTTAATAAAAAGTACGCTCTGGTCTTCAATCAAACCTGTATAAATGAAGAACTTCTGCCTAACTATACTAATAAATATATATATATATATGTGTATAATACTATTATTATGAAAAATAATAATAAACATTATTATTTAATGCAAATAGTAAAAAATATTATACAAACCAAGGTGATAAAAATAATATAGTATGAATTTAAAAAATTTATGTGTGTAAATTTTGTTGTGTGCAGGCCGTAAGCTCAGGCCCGGCGAGAGCTGGTGCCCCGTATGCAGCACACCAATCCGGGCCTCAGAGTTTGAGGCCCACTTGGGCCTCGAGCTCGAGAAGCTGGGCCAGCTGTTGTCAGAGCGCAGTGCAGGCCCCGGGTCTGTGCCCCGCAGCTCCCCCAACTCCGGGCCCAACATCATGCATGGGCCCATGAGTCCCGTGACCAATCACAGGGCCAGGGACCCCGGATATGATGTGAGTATACTAGAAATTTAAAAGCGAAGAAAACTCCACAAAAATTCAGCATACCAATATTGAAAGCGTGCTGAATTTTTGATGAATTATGCCGAATTTTTGTGGAGTTTTATTTGCTTTTAAATGACTATTTAATCTGCGATTCAAGCATTATTAATTAATGTATTATATTTATAGTGACATAATAATGCATTAGTGACATTATTACTTATGATGTGAACATTTACTGTCAGGAAATTAAAGGCATTTTCTATCGTTTTCTTAACATTAAATTTTGGGGCCAATGTGAGGTACTGTAGGAGTAGGGTTAGGACTAAGGAGTAGCATTGAATATTGACTGTGGGAGTCCATATTTAATGTGATCTCAATATTACCCAGGAAGTTTTGGAATGCAATGCTAACTTAGAAGATTGAGACACCTGAATAATTTCTTTACCATACAACTGTAATCGAAAAGGTTTAGGACCTACTATGGAATATAATAAATATATATTATTGAAAATATAATAGCGCAATCAAATAAAGGGCTTAAAAACTAGCTAATGGCGTGATGGAATTTTATTTTGTAGGTATTTTTTTCGTGTAAAATTTTCCATGTATTGATTTTTTTTAAACAAGCCTGCAGAAAATTATTATTTTACCAGAAAATCCAATGCCAATTTTTTCCCTAAAAATCCAATGCAATGAATTTATGCTTTTTATCAGTAATTTGTGTGAAAAAAATATTCGTCGATGGGGATTTTGTAACAGTTTCTCTTCTCATAAAATCCGACTTTGGAAAATCATGTTTGGTAAATCGTAATTGGATAATCGGTGCAGCTTCATCGAATAGTTCCACGAGGTATCAGATTACAAATCAGCAATCGTCGTGAAGGCATCGGCATGGACCGCTGAGCTGTCCCATTCGAAACCTTAATTACTGATAATTATATACAAAAATAGATTATTGACATGAAAAGTCTTTATTATCCACATAAGTGAAAATTAAAAGCAGATTAACTGGGTTATCAATCTTTGTGTGATATAATTCTTCAATTTAGACACAGTTAAAAATTGAAGCGCCTCATTAAGAACAATAGCCAAGTCCCACGTACGTAATGCTCGTAGATGCGAAATTATACGTTGTCAAATTATGCTTACGCTTTGAAATCGACTATAAAATACCGCGTTTAGCTCAAGTATATGAGATGCATTATGACGGCGGTAGTGAGCACCACTCATGGGGCTAAGATTGTCGTCCTATTAGTCCTCATATGAGGGCTAATAATATCCCTCATATGAGGGCGATGCTACTCCCCTCACACGACCATAAACTGCACCTGCTCCCATACGCGCCGTGTTGTGCTGATCACATCTGTGGTCGCCTCCTTAACAAGCAATGCAGCTTACACTGACGCGTACAATATTGATGTACAGCTCTGAACTGGCTATACAAAAATCGATCAGTCGTTAATAACTAGGGGATACTTACGCAAATGTTTCGTTATTTTGGTTTTGTAAGAGCTTGAGTCTAGGGCAGCCGAAACGGTCTGATGCAGTCAATCTAATAAAAAATTCTACTTCTTCCGTTGTTTAGGCAGGCGTCTTGCAACATCACTTCATTCAAATAACGCGAAACAAGTCTTGAATTTAGATAATATATTAGTAGCATATAAGTGACCGCATCGTTACAACTGGCTTACTGCAAATGATAGTAATCCTAAACCAATGAGTACGATTACCCACCAGCAAAGTGTATATGAACTGCAGTCATTGGGACTCGTACTAATAGTATTAACTACACTGACTTGTCTTGTTTTATCCAGTTCTTGTTTAGTGAATGATCCTTAGTATAAAATTTTTTAGCCCTGGGTTAATGTAAATAACGTGACGCCGACCAATTGATTTAGAGTTGCTAATAAATTACAGAGCGAGGCTGAGCCTATTTATTGAATGACTAAATTACTAAAACAAGGCTTCAAGGGATCTGCTCTAAATGATGCACAAGTTGAAGCGATAATGAAAATAACAATAAATTTACTTTAGTTTTGTTTTTACGTTTGAGGTGACGCAAAAAAATGAAAGATCTATAACTGCTAAAAAACGTCACTTATATTTAATTTTCTTTTGGAGAACTCCATTGATTTCAACAAACTTTTTACAACAAGTCTCCCCACTACCCATCGTATAAGGTATTAGGAACGGTTTCGCTGATGGATAAGCAAAATAAATACAAATAGAAACTTTTATTTTTTAAACGGCAGTAAAATGTTAGGAGAATACCTTGACAATTTATAAATAACTTATCAACATGTTCGATTATTTCTAAATTACCGCTTCTATTCCCATAAGTATAAAAGGGGGATATTCCTTCTATAAAATGGACCATCGTAAAAATTTGTTCATTATTTTATGAAATTGCCACTGACAGGAATTGAAATCCTGCTCTATAATTACAGCAGTTCCACCTATAATGAACAATAAGCATCATATATTGCCAAAAACAAACCTGTCGAACGAATTTGTTTAATATATATAATCGTATATACGAGCAGTAACTACCTTGATTGCGACATGCCATTACAGAGTTTCAAGAATTGTCACGAAATCTATTGAATATCCATTAGTTTCATTGTGATAATTGAAGAGGCTCAGTGATGCCCTGGCAAGTATTTACAAATTTTTAATGCATTAAACTATCAGGTTAGATCGGCGTTGCCCAAAATCAATAATCCCTGCAATTATAGAACTCGTTATCCGGAATACCGTAAACTGACGTACGGCATTTGCATTGTTAGCAGACGTGCGAGCGCCTGCATAAAAATTCCATTTGGTCCGGCAAATTATTTCGAACAATATGCTAGTAACAGTAAAAAAATTGACTTACGTGCTGTATATTATTCATTGGTGACAGACGTGCTAGCTCATACATATAAACTGCAATTACATCGGCAGTTTATAGTAAAATAATCACCTTAAGATTAAAAATTAGCATTCACTAATCGTGTCGCATTGTGCAGTTGCGGCAGACTTCCAAACGTGTACATAAAAACTGCATTCATTCTTGATATTTAGTGTAAATAATATGCTAGTGATAAATAAACTTAAACTAAAGTGACGTATGTTGCATTTGCGGCAGATGTCCAAGCGTGTACACAGAGACTGCATTCATTTTTGATCTTTAGTGTAAATAATATGCTAGTGATAAATAAACTTTAACTAAAGTGACGTATCTTGCACTTGTGGCAGACGTACGAACGCGTGCGCAGCAACCGCCTGAACAGGATGCGCACGAAGCGCAAGCGGCCGGGCCGCGTAGAGGACCTCGCGTGTCCTGTGTGCAGTGAGCGCAGCATCGCTCCTGAGGACTTCAACCAACACATGGAGCAGTGTCTGCGGCTGTCTNTTTTACTTTTGCCAGACCTTGTTTGTAAATATTCACCCTAATCTTTTCTGTAGTTTTTGACATAATTTACGAATGTATTACATGTGTATATCATTTTCCTTGAAGTATATATAATATTACTGATGGAAGCATCGGTTGTTGTGGTGTCAGGCGCTGCCGCAGCTGCCGCCCCTCTCCTCAGGCTTGTACCTCGCGCCCAGCGTGAGCAGAAGTGACGGGGGGCTGTCGCTCCCCCCTCGTTGTGGGGGACCGGGGGCCTCTGAGGACGAGGTGGTCGATGTGGAGGGCGATGGACCAATGGACGACTACCAATGGCCGGGAGGACGGCCGCTGCGAGGGGCGCCGCGCCCCCCCTCCGGTGAGTGGCTCGTAAGAGTGACGTACTTGTGACCAATGATCGAGTGGCCGGCTACTCGCTGAGCCTAAAGCACCTGCTTACCGAAAAGAGTTACGAGGTTTTTACGGATCACTAAAATAGCGGGAAAAATTAAGAAGAGTAATGGCTTTTACGGAAAAAAATAACGAAACTGCTCTCTGCGCACCGACAGTTGCTCTTCAAATTTGTTCATATTAAAGTCATTGAGGACAAGTCTACGAATTGACCTCAGGAGCGCCAGAAGGAATAATGCAAATAAATTTATTGATCATTATTAGCAGTAAAGTTCCGCCTCATGAAAAGATCTTGCTGATGAACGAAACGAGATGCTGATTGTAGGAAATGTCGATATTGCGTGCAGCGACCAAATGCATTATAGTTGAAAAATTCTGCTTTTAATTTTACTCATGTGAGAGAAATGAGGGTTCACTGCACTACCAGCAGTCCTTGTCTTTTGAAATTGGACGAAATTTGAGATGATTTATGGTAACAAGTTCCCCGACGTTCTCAAGGCCTGAGATTTCTAAACGTCTTTCATTTAAGTGATGGACATTTTTTTCATTCAAGTGTCCATCGCAAGCGCCGTGAGATATTGCAAAACCACTAACTTCGCGCCACGTAACGCCCACGAGTGAGGAAATATGCACGTGCATGTGACCACAAATGAATACTTTGATTGGCCTGAAATATTAAAAAAAATTGTTCAAGCGCGAGTTTTTTCCTGGAAATTGTGAGCTTGATGGAAGAGCGCCGAATGATAATTTCACTTGCATCTTTAGAAGAAATCGCACCGCATTTACGACACAATTGTTACTTTCGTCAGAAGCGGAAAAACCGGAATGTAAACTGGCGAGTTAACGTTGAGATCAGTCGCGTCTCAGAGATATGAGAAATTGGAAATATGGCTAAACAATTTGATATCATAAATCGATCATTATATTTTAATGACGAATTGTGATGTATTGAGATGGTGCAACCGTAAATGTGCGGGTGTATGTATCAGGGATACCGACAAGAGGAAATAACGAGAAAAATAATTCATGATTTATCAGATTTATCAATGCCTCTTGTATGCTTGGAAATACAGAGGCAATTAAGATTACTGATCTGTATAAAAAAGAAAAATGTATATAAACGGGAGAGGGCAGAAAGAGAGGGTAGACGGGAGAGGGTAGACGGGAACGGGTAAATAGGAGAGGATAAACGGGAGACGGTAGACGGGANCCCCCATTAGAGGGCCTTTCCTCCCCATTAGAGGGCCTCCCCCCCCTGATGGCATTGCATGTGTTTGTGGTGAAATTAAAGCGGCACTTTAGACATGCCTACAACGCGCGCTCCGCTACACGCATACCGAGCACCCTGAGGCTGGATAAACGGTTTCAATGTGTTCAAATATTTATTAAAATACGTTTAGAAAAATATTAATTTTCAACCTATTTGGCTGTTTTACTTCATTGATGTAAAGGATTGTAAGTGTCGGTTTGACATGAGCAAAATTTTATCAAAATGTCTGGAAGGTATTGCATGTTTTGCTGCTCATTATTCACTACACAATTCCTTATATTCCTACACACTTTCCTATATTACAACAAACTTCCCTACATTCCTACACAGTTTCCTATATTCCTACACACCTCTCTATATTCCTACACACATCCCTATATTCCTACACACTTCCCTATAATATAATACACACTTCCCTACATTTTTCACACTTTTCTATATTCCTACACACTTCTTTTTATTTCTACACACTCCCCAATGTTTAATATGGAAAAAGCATTGGGTTACATNATTTTTCACACTTTTCTATATTCCTACACACTTCTTTTTATTTCTACACACTCCCCAATGTTTAATATGGAAAAAGCATTGGGTTACATTTCACAAACAGTGATACACTTTCTTAACCATAACAAAAAATGGCAATAGGATAACCAACTAAAGGGCAAAAGGTGCATCGCCGTTTGGATAAAGTCCCAATCATTATTTTGAGTGTTTATCATGTCCACTTCTTTTGAACTGCAGCCACTAATTTAATCACGATAAAACTTATTGAATTTCCTACGATGTTTTCAACAGCCAATCAACGAGACGCAGATTCTTCAGACAAAGATCAACAACAAAATCCTCGCGCGCCTGTATCCATCTCCAGCGACACCGGGGTGAATGGAGCATGTGGAGATGGTGGAGGTGGAGTGGAGGATTTGGAGCAGGAAATGCAGGATATCAAAGATAAGAGGATCAATGACAGCGAAGTGGAAAACAACAACACCAAACAGCGCTTCTCTTGCTTAGTTTGCAGGGTATGTTATGAAATTGATTTGAATTCTAATAGTACTTGGTCAGCATAAAATATAAAATAGGATTTTATTAGGTTTTTAGTGTAGAACACTTGCAGGTTAGCCTTGTGTTGCCCGGGCTTGATAATTCATGCCATTTTGGAACCCCAATTTCGCCGTTCCCAAAATACCTGAACCCGTTAATAACGACCAATCTTCTGCATTTCAATTAAATAAAGGCACCGTCAAGTCCATATTTTATATAGAAAATATGACTCCAATTTTACTCCTGTTCAAAAATATTGGATAAACTATTTTGCGTATTTTAAATTCACCAATGGTAAAGTCAAATTTATTTTTTTTATCCAATCATTTCCTCTAATTCTTTCACATTCTATCGCTAAGAATAAAAGTTAATATTCAGTGGTAATATCCGACACGATAAGTATCCTGGATACGCACCCCTTGCGCCCCTATATGTTTGTGGTGACAGGCTTCAAACACACATTCACACACAAAACAAAACTATCTAAATATTAATAAATAAAATTTTTTTGTTCTGCACTGCAACGAAATTTTATCATTTCTCGATTTTATTGACCGTCTGCATTTTATGGGATAAAATACAGCTTCTAATACATACACTCCAAATAAGATTAAGATCATCATAATTACATCGAAATGCTTGTTCAATGTTCATTGATTATCAAAATTACATCGAAATGCTTGTTCAATGATCATCGTATTACATCGAAGTGCTTGTTAACTCCTGCACGATGCTGGACAGCGCTCTAATTCGTGTATTGGTTTTGTTCTTGCAGAGTGAATACAAGCGGCCTGCGGTGTCGGTGGTGTGTTGGCATGTGATGTGTGAGGGATGCTGGTCCACCACCCTCGTGAGTGTCACTCATCCTTTTTTACATGTTATTATGTTGTTTTTCTTTCCGTTTATAATTGCAGAATTTTTTAGTCCTTTGTGCATAATTACCTTATTTTTCAGTCCTTTGTGCATATTTGCCTAATTTTTCTATCCTTTGTTCATAATTGACTAACTTTTTACTTTTAGCGCATAATTACCTAATTTTTTAGTTTTTGTGCATAATTACCTAATTTTTCAGTCATTTGTACACAATTGCTTAATTTTCAGTCCTTTGTACATAGTTACCCCATTTTTCAGTACTTTCTACATAATTGCCTAATTTTTCATGTAATTGCACATCATAATTTTGGGTCATTCTCGCTTATAAAAGTTCTCATACAATTCGTCAATACGAATTGTATTGATTGATTGATCTCAGATATGTTCCTAAAATTATTCCACTCATTTCTAAGCATCTTCACTGACACTTGTATTCGAATACTTCTATCAAAGTTTTCGAGTTCTCTTCTATAAATTTTTGAGTTTATGGTGGAACTAGTACCGGAACGATGCAAATATGATGAATATGCTTGGGGCTTTCTTCGCTTTTAAATTCTTGTACTGGAACAAGCAATGTTTAATGTGTGCAACATTATTATCAACATACAATTAACATTCATTAAGATTAATGGCGTGCACCATTGACATCTTTGCAGGGCGTCAAGACGGAGTGTCCGCAGTGCTTCCGCACCATGGCCGCCGAGGACGTCCGGCCCATACACTTGTGACGGCCCGAGCAGTGAACGGTAGGCCGTTAATGGGATCATGACCGTGCATACGCCAGCACGGGCCGTGAACGCGCAACGGTTAACGAGACCGTCATGACCGTGCCCACGCCAACACGGGCAGTGAACGGTAGACCGTTAACCGGAACGTTATAACCGTGTCCACGCCAGCACGGGCCGTGAACGGCAGACCGTTAGCCGGAACGTTATGACCGTGCCCACGTTAGCACGGGCCGTGCACGCGCAACGGCTAACGTACCGTCATGACCGAGTCCGCAAAACCGTGGACCGTTAACAGGCCTTCCCGATACGTGAGCGGCTACTCATTAAATGAAATTCTCATAAAAATGAAAAAATATCATTGAAAATCGCACGTTGGATATGTTAGTGGTGAAAGTTACAGAATGAGATGAAAGTGTTGTAGGATCGTGAAGGAACTTAGTGAGGAATGAACAGCAAGTAACAGGACCTGAGGGCATCCTGTTATGTGCCGTTTTTAGTCTGAATTGTTCACAGGACAAAATTTTGAAAATGTATAAACTTATGTGGCTAATTGAAATCAAAATTAATTCCGGATCTGGTTCGATCGGCGATCAAATTTTGTAATTTGAAAACGAGTTGTTAAAGTTTGTTGGAAGTTGATAGAAGCAGTCAATGCTGAAAAATCCTCGATATAAAAAACAAAGTGAGTGAAGTATCGAATTTATTGAATGAGAAAAAGCAAACGAGATCTCTCCGCCCGATATGCCAATCAGAATCATGGCGTGCACTGAACAGAAGAGCTTGTTCGATTAGCGCTTGCATATTTGTTGCTGAAACTCTGATAATTTCTGTACGAAATTATGCCAGGATGTTTCCATCATTTGTGTTCTAGAGTATCCGATTAATTAGGTTTAGACATTTTAACACCGGAAGCAAAGAAATTGGATGGCAATAGAAAATGCCGCTCTGATTCACCAGTATTTTGGCACGGCGCTCATGCACTATTGCTATATAATGAAGTGAAAATTTTGCAACGGAGATCAAGGCACGTTAGGATATGATTGGTCCATATAGTCCACCGATTGTCCGCCTATAATTTACAGGAGGTGTTGCAACACTACGTAATTTGGTTGCCATTGAACTTAGGCATTGTAACATATACGATAATAGATGTGATTACTTGACTGTTAATGGTGGATCCATTTGCTGTATATATGAGGGGCCGAAAATGTCTGTTTACTGAGCAGGTCTTCAGCTGCAACTCAAATTTTCAAAAACGAAAATAATTGCTTTTTTATATTTAATCAATTTTCAAAGTTTTGACTTTTCCTGGTTCTCCAATATCTTGTCCCGAGAATAACTTTGATGTGGTGTTGATAATTCTAAGTCTAAATATATTTGTTGGGAAATCGAGTAACAGTAACGTTAATTTAAACCGTTTAGTTCAGGAGCTCAATTTCTTTAAAGACAAGAAGGCTAGAAAAATATTGCCTCCCGAGAACGTCTAGCTAAATCTTGTGAATCAAATTTCATGTTTTTACGAAAATTATCATATTAACGAAGTCCCCCTTTACTTGCTTTGCTGGGCAGTTAGCGACTTGACAGCGATTCAGACGTGTTCTTAGGTTAATGCTTTGGTGCAATCTTTATTAGATGTTGTACAGACTTTACTGTGAACTGTACATAATAGAGTGCTGCACAAATTAGTATCCCTCGCAATAATTCATTACACAAACTCAGTGTGTTTATTTCTTAAGCTTATTACAGCCTCACTAGTTCAGCAATGGGAGAGTCGCCATGTGTACAGCGTGTTAGTAACGAGAAGAGTGTAAATAATGCAAAAGCTGAGAGATAAATACAACCATGTACGATTTGCATTCAACGGTAGCTGGTCCCTCTTAGCACACTGTGCTGTCAGGGTGCTACACGACGGCATGCAGTGCAATCCCGAGATTAAAATTTTCCATGTTAATTGCACAAGCGGGCCAAAACCCGTTATCGGTATACCGGTTTGCAGTATAACTTCACAATCAGCACTTACTATTTCCCGGCAATTGTCAAATACGATTTTATGGTATTGATTAGCTGATATATTCACGATCCCATGGATGAGCACAACTTTAATTCGTGATGGTGGATGACGGGTGAAGTAGGTTTAAGTTAGCAATCGGACACCTACATGCCCTATATGTACAGGAATTGCTACCATTGATGAATGGCTTTGTTGACGTTTTGATGAAGCGTTCTAATGAAATTATAATTTAACGGTGTAATTAAACGATCGTTTGACAATTTAGTGTGAATTTCCAGTTCTGTGATAAATAATGTATCAAGAAAACAGTGGCGCGCAGCTGTGACTGGGGTATAGGAGGGTAGCCAGCATAGCAGCTTTGCTCGCTTTGGTTCAAAGCTTTGGTTCTCTGGTTACCAGTTCAAAATAGATTATCTGTTATTGAGGTGTCATTCATGTAGTATATTGGAGAATAGGGGTTGCACTCAAATTCAGGGTCGCTTTTTTACATTTACTAAAAAGACATTGTTGTAAGTTGATGAGCAGCGATTTAACTAAATAAATTATGATTGATCGGTCGGTATTAAATTAACATAGTAACCACGTTGTCATATCTTCACTTTGCTGTATGTTGAAAACTTCATAAGTAGACGATATTCTCGTAATGGAAATCATGAAGGTTACACACTCGGGAGGTAAATAAACCGCTAGATATTAATTTCAATTTAAATGCGCCTCCACTGATTCCCTTAACTTTAGAGATATCCAGTGATCCTCTTCAAATAAAATAACATGACTTTTTTGTGCATATTAACTTCAGACGAGAAGTGATCATCCAATTGTAGATAACTATAAGTAGGCAAGAGTACGTATAACAAATCACGTGTAATATTATAAGCACTTTGTATGTTAATTGTTAGGGTTTCATTTGAGTGTAACTGAATTCTATATTGTTGGTATGCCGTCATAACGTTGAAATAAAGACAAAACCTCAATCTCATTATTGACCCTAACTNCGTCGCAGGTCCGGCAGCCCTATGATAGCCTGGCACTGCGGGCACTGGCGTTTGTTCACCTGAAAGAAGCAAGGAACATTTCCCTGGTTATTAACGCAGTGAAGTTAATGCTCTTGTACTCAGAATTTCATTCGGTAGGGTCAAAAGTCCAGACGATGCAACAATATTGTTGATCAAGAGAAAAGCTGCAATAGAAAACACTAAGATTGAAATTAATGGAAGGAAATTTTATGCGTGCTGGGATTAATTGAAATAGAAAATTATTTTAGCAAAAATATTAAAGAGTTGTAAAGAAATACTCTGAGAGCTGTTGCAATAATATGAGGTAAACACAGGATTGACGGGCTCAATAATCTCTGCAAATTTCACATTCACTCATAAGGAATCTCAAAAAATCCTATGCATTTTAATTACATTTTCCGTAGAAAATAGAATGCCCACTTGATTCTCAAAATTTACTAATCTATTTTGCACTTTTAAATGTACCTTATGTACCCTTATTTAAAATTCAATCTATAATTTCGGTCATTTCCTTTCATTTCAGCTTGGCAATGATATACTATTATCCCACAAAATAAATTTCCATGTCCAGGTAATATCTCGATACTATAATGATCCTAGATACGCACTCGAACACAACATTAATATTTGTAGCGCCTGGCTTGCAACACAAACGCATAAAAAACTTTAAACATTATCCTATTTTTAAAAGTTGAAAAAGTTAACACGTTGGCGTAATTAAATAAGGCAGTTGCATTACAGTGTCAGAAGCTTTGCAATCCGCCTATAGCTGAAGCCCACATTTCAGGCCGCTGTCGTCTAAATTTCATTAATTAACTAGCTAGTATTTACATACAAATACTTAATTGGATATTTATAATGACAAACCAAATTTTGGTTCAATATTAAATAGTATTCAAATTCGAAGAAAATTATTACGATGCCAACGCCAGAGGTTCAAAATGATTCAATTTAATTTCAGGACAAAACCGAGAAATCATTTAAAAATTTTCAAAACTAATTACTACAAAGCAAAGCAAATTAATCACGGCATTGGCTTTCACACAAAAGCTAAAGCTACAAATTTCAAAAAGCTGGAAGGCGAGTCAAGAAAAATTTTAGGAATACGTTAATTTACAAATATAATTAATATTCTCTTCTTGCTACTCCTATGCAAATATTAAGACAGAACTCTTTACTATCCATGGCATGACTAATTGATCAATTTTCAATACGTTGCAAGCAATACAGCGGCATTTTGCTCGTGACCTCATCAACCGAAGATTGTATCGCCAAGATGGATGAAATGTCCCTCCAACTGATTTTATTAGTGTAATCTAAAATAGTTATTATTTTTATTCTAATAATAACATTGAGACGCGAGAGCTTCACTTGGGGATCGAACTGGAGAGCTGGATTGTGAATTCATTGGCCTAAATTCTAATCAAATTTATTTTACAATCATTTGCCGAAGCGTAAATAAGAAATTAAGCATATCAAGAATTTAGATCGATGAAAAAATAAATGAATGGATAAGTGAAATGAGAATTGAATGATTCGGGAAAATTGAATTTCGAAGAGAATGCATGACTCACGATGATGCTGAGCCAGCAGCCGCGGCAGTGCACGTGCCAGCACACGGTCGACACCAACGGCTCCTCGAACGCCCCCTGCCATACAACCAGCAAATGATGTTCAAGTGATACATCAATAATTTCAGTAATAAATAAAAATTTTATTACTCACAACCTATTATAACAGTAAGTTCTATCATTCACAAACTCAAAGGTAAGTTGCATCGTAGAGCGTTGGAGGTCACGTTGGTTTTGTCCCAGTTCGGCCAAGTACATTTCCTCTTGCCAAGTTGTATTGGCTCGTGACCGTGACAAGATAAAATTCCAAGTTGTAGCATAAACAAACGTTGAGTTTAGTACAGGATGTACGTCGGCTACCGACAGCAATTTACATCCACGTAACTAATTCATTAACTATAATTCATTAATTGCTAACAGCCAAATTTCCGTGATTGATAATCACATATGATAATAGATTAATAAACCGAGCTCGTCAAAAGATTCTTAACAATACACACTAGTCATAAAATTAAAAAGAAAAAAATAATAAGTTTTAAAGATGAGGTAAATGTGGTTGAAGAAACACTTGAAAATTTAGTTAATTTACCACCAAATATTACGCTGCTATTTGTTATTTTTCATTTTGAACACATCGAGATATTAATTACCACTAAAATATTACCGATGGAAACGTCCTTATTACCTGAGAAGATCGCCAGCATGGTAAGTCTTTGCCACCTTTCCCCATTAAGTTACTAAAATTAATTGAAATAAATATTCTAATTGTGATGTTAGTTTTATGAACCGTCTATATCAGCCATCATTTCATGAAGCATTAATTCTTTGCTCGGACAATACGTATAGCTTTTCCACCATGCGTGAAGAAGTAGCTATCAAATTTTACGTCTCATGGCTACCTACTTCAAGACTTCAGAATACCTGATGAAATTGAAATAGAATTTATACTGAAAACTCACGCGGCAAACTGAGCATTGCAGCTGATTGCACCTGCTGGCTGCAAGCTGCTTCTTCAGCTGCTCCACCTGCTGCGTCAAGGACTCCACTGTCAGGGATGACGCACACTCGACGTCTGTTCCATCACCATCATCTGTTCCATCGCCATCGACTGTTCCATCACCATCGTCTGTTCCATCGCAGCACTTTTCTTTCTTGTGTGATGATAACATCAGTGATGAAGTTGGTGCATCGGCAGTAGAAATAGCAGACTCAGAAAGATACGTGTCTTTAGAAGCTGAACTTTCACGAGTTATGACAGTTGAGGATGCATATACTAAACGACAAGCCAACTCGGTAGACGGATCCTTGGAGGCGGCAATGGGCTGCGCCTTAGAAGACGCTAAAGAACCAGAAGGTCCAGAGGCTGTGCCAATAGACCCTTCTTCAGAACGAGATTCCATGCAATTAGAAGAGGATGCGAACTCAGTTACAAAAGTGGCAGTAGAGGAAGAACCACCAGAATCGCAGCAGTTACCAGAAGCAGATTCCAAAGCAGAGGAACTGGCAGAGGGGACGGTGGGAGCGGCGGTGTTTAAAGCTGAAGAAACAGTGTCCGTTGCGCCGCTACCTGGACTTGCGCTTGCGCTACCGGAGAACTCAACTGTTACTCGGTAACCCTTCACTTCTATACACCATTGACTGACTCTGTTTGATAATCTATAAGAAAAATTTCAATCGGGACAAAAATTTTGTAGTTTATAGTAATATGCAGATTCATGTTTCTCAAATTATTTATTTTCCTAAATCTTATTAAGTATTAGTGAATTTTCGTATTTCTAGCTAAATAAGTTAAAAAGTTTATTTCAACTGTCAAACTTATTTCCTTGAAAACTAAAGGCAAAAACGATTAGATTAGGAAGTGTTTCGAATTATTTTTAGGAAAGGACGTTGAGGTGGTGATGTGAAATTTGTAATGAAGCAATGAGAGAATAATGAGATTTATGAAGAAGGATGTCGATTAGTAATTAATGACCTCATCTGGAGTTATGATAGTATTCCACCGATTGAGAACCACTGATTGAGCTGACGCGTGTAAGGTGAGTAAGAATAAAACAAATAAAAAAACTAAAAAAAAACACGTTTTCTTAAAGGACAAAAAAGAAAAACATTAACTCTTACATAACATTAAAGTTATGTAAGATGGCATGTAATGTTATGTAAGAGTAAATGTTTTTCTTTTTTGTCCGTTAAAAAAACGTGGTTTTTAAAAGTTTTTTTTATTTGTTTTATTTCATTGTTTTCAGTTTGGTAAACACCAGAAAAACTTGTTTTTTTAATGTTTTTTTATATTTATTTTCTACTTTTTAGTTTAGCAATTTTGGCAATTCAAATCAATTTCCAGGGTTGGCAAGTCTGGATGTTCGACAAAAAAACTCGATTCCCAACCGTGAATTTTTAGTTTTTTTTCAATTAAAAAACAAAATTTTTTTTAATTATTACTCCTGATGATCAAATCTTGAATTATTAGGCAGCATAAGCATGCATGCTAAATTTAAAGTTTCTAGGATCTTCAAAAGTGCTCTAAATCAAAGTTTGAATTTTTGATGACAGACAGACACGAAACGAAGCTTAACTAAGAAAAACGTGGTAATTAACAGGCGTGTAAGGCGCGTGCGAATTGACGTATAAGGTGAGCGCAAACTGACGTGTAAGGTGAGTGAGAACTAACGTGTAATGACGTGAGCGCAAACTGACGTGTAAGGTGAGTGAGAACTAACGTGTAATGACGTGAGCGCAAACTGACGTGTAAGGTGAGTGAGAACTAACGTGTAATGACGTGAGCGCAAACTGACGTGTAAGGTGAGTGAGAACTAACGTGTAATGACGTGAGCGCAAACTGACGTGTAAGGTGAGTGAGAACTAACGTGTAATGACGTGAGCGCAAACTGACGTGTAAGGTGAGTGAGAACTAACGTGTAATGACGTGAGCGCAAACTGACGTGTAAGGTGAGTGAGAACTAACGTGTAATGACGTGAGCGCAAACTGACGTGTAAGGTGAGTGAGAACTAACGTGTAATGACGTGAGCGCAAACTGACGTGTAAGGTGAGTGAGAACTAACGTGTAATGACGTGAGCGCAAACTGACGTGTAAGGTGAGTGAGAACTAACGTGTAATGACGTGAGCGCAAACTGACGTGTAAGGTGAGTGAGAACTAACGTGTAATGACGTGAGCGCAAACTGACGTGTAAGGTGAGTGAGAACTAACGTGTAATGACGTGAGCGCAAACTGACGTGTAAGGTGAGTGAGAACTAACGTGTAATGACGTGAGCGCAAACTGACGTGTAAGGTGAGTGAGAACTAACGTGTAATGACGTGAGCGCAAACTGACGTGTAAGGTGAGTGAGAACTAACGTGTAATGACGTNATTCAACACTAGCAAGAGAAGTGAACTGACGTGTATGAGACGAGGTCAATTCAACGCTAGCAAGAGGAGTGAACTGACGTGTATGAGACGAGGTCAATTCAACACTAGCAAGAGAAGTGAACTGACGTGTATGAGACGAGGTCAATTCAACACTAGCAAGAGGAGTGAACTGACGTGTATGAGACGAGGTCAATTCAACGCTAGCAAGAGAAGTGAACTGACGTGTATGGGACGAGGTCCTCGTCAAAGACTTGCTGCGGCCCGTAGTCGTCGTCTGCGCACACCTCGACATCCTCGTCCTCCTGACCACGCTGTACTATGGTGCCCAGGGCTGCACAGTTTAAATGTTTATATTGAATTATAATAAACAATATTTGAAATATTAGAACTAATATTTAAAATTCATACAAGGGTGCACAGACCTAAGTTTGTGAATTCATATTAAATTATATTAAACAATATTTTTCAATCTGTTAACTTTATGCACAATAAAAAATACAATTGAAGTGTTTTACATTCGTCGTCAGCGTCGGCGTCGTCACTACTCAGGTCCTGACGAAATATATATGAAAGAATTTTATTTTTGATTTATTTACTTCAATATAATCGTGTCTGATCGTAATAAAACAGAAGGTACAGTATCTCGTACTGGACATTTTTTTACAAAGTAGTTTAATATCGCTGCAGAAAAAGACTAATTTAGGGCATAGAAGAATGAAGTTATGAATATGCGCGTGTATGATTATTTACATAAATTAATACTGAATGAGCATCTGAACTTCGTGCTGCAACAGCACCAAAATACAGTGCTCAAGAAAATGTCCCGTTCAATCATCATGAAGGTAAATAGTATTAAACCACAATTTTGCAAGGCATCAGAAACTATTAAATAATAATTTCAATAATAGGTGGAAGGCATCAGAAATTATTGAATAATAATTTCAATAATAAATGGAAGGCATCAGAAATTATTGAATAATAATTTCAATAATAAATGGAAGTCATCGACATTATTGAAAGAAAATAATTCTGGCAGTGCACCTCGTATTGAGTAATAATTTTAATAATAAATGGAAAGCATCGACATCAATAAAATAAAATACTTTTGACAGCTTACCTCGCAAGTGTCCACGTGTCTGTGGTAGTCAGGCAGCGGCAGCACACGGTAGCACTGAGGACACATGGCCTCTTCCAGCCTCCCTAGCCTCTCCCTCTGATCCCTCAGCCTCTGCCACCGCCGCCGCCGCAGCCTCCGCAGCTCGCGCCTCTTCTGCACCAAGAAAAATGTGGCCTCGGTGAATAATTCAACTTTTTGGCAGACGTATCNTTGTCACCAGGAAGTATGCAAGAGATGCAGTCAACACAAGAACGCAGAAGGTAAACTCTGAAGTGATCAGTTGAGATCGCACACAGTGTGTTCCCAGCGAGCACCGTAAACTCTCAAGTTTGTTTGTGCGCGAGAGCGGCGCACATGGCGCGTCCTCTGGTGGCGACCACACGCAAGCTCAACAGGTGCCGACGGATCTTGTCCGAGGCGGCGTCCGGTGTCGGAACACACATCAGTTATCACGATGTTAGCTCATAAAGAAAGGTTCGGCCGAGGGTGAAAAGTCATCATTATAAGAGAGTCATAAGAAAAAAATAATCACTAGCACGTTCAAGCGTGAATTATTTGTTTCAATTGCAAAATTAAAGCGAATTAAGCGAATTCCTCACCAGTTACTAAAGCATTTACCTAGTAAGAATCACAATTTTTTGGTATAGAATATTATATAAAATTAAATGTGTAACAATCAGATGTCAAAATCACTCCATACTAATCCAAACACACCAAAATTCCGGACCGAAGAGCGACAACAGTCTTGCATGTAACAAACAAATAGCTGTTATAATCTAGCCATTCCCTTCTAAACGCATAGCCAAACATGTTCTCATTTTATAAAATACCATTCAAAACAGGAATCTTATCAAGAGAAACGGATTTTATCTTCCAATATAACACAGTAATAAACAATTTTGAATAAATTCAATGCACAATATTACACGAGCAGTGAATAAGCTAGAGATAAATTAAAATCCCACATTGCTCAAGATTGATTCAACGCTGCAAATGCTATACAATTTAGAGGCACCAAATAAATTTAGTGTTTTGAAGGTAAATTATGAAGAATATTAAACATATGTAGTAGTACTCGTGTCTAAAACATTCAATAAATATTCCTTGTGACCTTCTCGTTCCTAAAACATCCAATAAATATTCTTTATGACCTTCTCGAAGCCTGAAGCACGCAATAAGAGTGCAGACCACGTCGACACCCACAAAAACTCGCTAATCTCCTGCAAGTGCGCAAATAAGCTCCGTCGATTATCCGATTAGCGGGCAAATATTGTCAGTATAGCTTCGCAGATATCGTCTGAAGGCTCGAGTGTCGCAACACACAATTAGCCTGGCGAACAAAAAGATGCGATAACACGAGACCAAAAACAATAAGTGCAGGGGCGATCGACGAGATAGATTCTCCTTCAAAAGTTGAATCGTGGTATGAAAATAATTAAATATATCCTGTGTAACTAATATGCCCGGATGCAAGTAATAGTGTATAAATTTTTAACCTTCCGCACGTGGAAAATCTTTTTCTATTCGTTGAGATATTACAATGAATTCAGAGATCAGAGACCAGAGTGTACGCACATATGAGAGGGCCAGAGCACAGGAATAATGCGATCCAGCGTAGGAGGCATTAAGCTGTCCGTCTTGTGTAAGGGGAGCCTGCAAGCTCGCCATAGGCCCTTCTTGCCTTACATGGTGGGCCACCCACACCCACACTCCACGCACCTCATCTCTATATGTAACGAGACCCAACAGCTGACACATTAGCTCTTATTTTCACACCGATACAATCGCAAGCACAAAAAATAGCCAAGGCGACTCAGACATATCCACGCCACTGGCCAGCCGATCTCAGGCAGTGCACCAGCAACTCGAGCCTATCGTGCCCACGACACTCAAGACTGTCGGGCTGCGCATTTTTCTAGCACTCGGTCATTCGGGGTAAATCACTTGACGTAAAAATTCTGCTAAAGGAAGACCAACGGTTTGCCGACCATTAACTTGCCCTAATTTTTAACAGTGGTCAAGTCGTAGGTCTTGAAATGTATACTATTGATGATTTGCAGGGGTTTTGCTGCTTCAAATTAGCAAACACTTAAATGCTTAGTTGTATGCTAATTTCTAAACGCTTATAATTAGTAAAAGTAGCAGTTATCTGCCTTGTCTGACGTAATTTGGCACTTCTCTGCAATTAAATCAGCAAATACCTGATATTTCGTTCATCTTCTTTCAAGTTTATATGCAGGGTTTTAATTCAACTGAGGTTTTTGCCTGAGTCACACTTTTTTTGCCTGTGCATTTGCACACTTCAACTTATGCAACTAAAAAAACTGTTGGTATAAATCTTTATTCAATCATTTACAAACTTTGGTAGGTGATTGTTTTTCAAAAATTGGTTAACTACAGTACTACAACCCAATCATATGTCCGGGAAAATATAACCCATGTCTTCAATCGTTCATTTGTAGTTTCTTGGACTCGCCTAGACTGGCCAACGTCGTGTTATACGGAGCATTTTATTAGTAGCGCTGAAAGACTTACAGAGCATTCCAGCAGTGGCGGTGAAATAATCAGAGAGCATTTTTGGGGCTACAATAAAAAGATCGTAGAGTATTCTGGTGATTGCGCTGAAAGATTCACAAAGAATAATGCATAGAGAATTCTTACAGATCCTCTGAACGAATCCCGAAATATTATTTCATATAGATGCGAAAATAAAACACTCCCAAATCATTCCTGTAGTTTCGCTGAAATAATCACAGAGCATCCACGCATATGTGGCGCTGAGAGCATAAAAAGTCCTGTATAGTTACGATGAAAGAATCACAGAACATTCTTATGGTTTACCTGGAAGAACCACAGGGCATTCTTAGAAAGAAAGTCAAGGTAAGCCAGAGGCTAGAAAAATAACAGCTTTTCTACTCAGAGTACACAAATTCTGTAGATATTCACCGCATACCCTCAATACGAGTGAACAAAACTGAGAATAAGTAACATATGAGTAATTACGGAATGGTAAGCCCTGGGTCTCCAATTGATGCTAGGGTCCAATTGGGTTACCCAACAGCCCGGAGATGACCAAAGGTATGAACGTAAAGGCAGTGTTGTTGGATAAACTATTAATTTCTTGAGTATCACAACGTAAGATGTCTCACGAAGGCCTAATATGAAGTGATATATGCTAATTTCAACTATTGATGGATTTACAAATAACCGTTGCGTTTAATCAGTGGGTTGAAGATTTGTGTGGCACTGCCAAATTTTTAATCTTTAACGGGAAGGCTTTGGTCTCGTTAACGTCTGAATCAGATTTTAATGAGACTAGATTTTCTGGCGAAATTGATGTCACTATTCAAATCACGCAGGTAAAGGCACCTACCAAATCAAAGATTTTGACTCAGAGATTCTTCACAATGTAATTCAGTTGAGTGTAAAAGCAAGCCATACCCAAATGTGCATGTAACCAGAGCTCGCGGCACTGACCGCATGACACCGGAGCGGGCCGTATACGTGGCCGCTCCTGCACTCCCTTAATACGACCATACCGCGCCTATAGACTTCCAGGATACCTTCTTTCAGCGTATCGTACAAACATATTGCACGACTACGCAAAGGTTTCAGGGCTCTTTCTTAAAAACAGTAATATTTAAGATAGCAGGTAAAAAAATATGCGTTTGAAAATTACTTTTTAAAGACAACACTTCTAAAGTGGCCAGTGTCTCCGATGTTACACAGGTACAATGAATTTCTTATTTAATTTTTAAATATTAAATAAAATAATTTTTTTTACATTTTTTAACATATGTAAAAAATTCAATTTTTAAATTATTTATTCTGTCAATTGATTCAAGCCTTGTCTTCGACTTTACACAAGTGTGCAATATTTCAGATCGATTGGACAGGTAGAAGTGTGTTGAATATTGATTATAAGATTTGTAACAGACAAACAAACAAACGAGAAGTGAAGTTAAAGAGAAGTGTTGTAAAAAGACACTTCGAATTGTCTTAACTTTTTTTAAATTATAATAAATAAAGACTAGCCTTCTTTCTAGTCAATTGTAATAACAGGCGACATAACTACGATATTTTACTGCAGGAATAAAAATAGTTGTAACATCGTTGAAATTAGTCATATTGTGAACCCTGGGCAACATTCGCATCTAATAATCACAACGAAATAAATTAACACAAGAATATACACAAATTTACGAACTCAAATAAGTAATAAATTAATCATGAACACACAAAAAAAATACACTCTCTCTGTTAGTAAGCCTTCCAAAGAGTACCGGGCTTGATAAAATGCATGGTAGCAAGAAAACGAGAACTGATCCTGCACCAACACGGCGGCAACAACACGTAAGCAATACGGCAACACCACGCAACAATACGGCAACAAAACGCAACAACACGGCAACAAAACGCAACAACACGTAAACAATACGACAACACCACACAACAATACAGCAACAACACGCAACAACACGGCAACAAAACGCAACAAATACGGCAACAACACCTAACAACACGGCAAAAAACACGGCATTAACACGCAACAACAATAACACGTAAACAATAAGGCAACAACACCTAACAACACGGCAACAACACGTAAACAACACGGCATCAACACGCAACAACATAGCGTGTCAAGCGCGTTGGCGCGTCAGACACATTAGAGTGTCAAGAGCGTTAGCATGTAAAACACGTCGGTGTGTCAAGAGCGTTAGCGTCTCAGGAGCGCTAGCGTGTCAAGCGTGTTAGCGGCTACGGTAAACAAGGCTCTTTGTGCGCTCACCAAGCATGCAGTCGTTCCGCTACCGCCGGCCACGCCGCCTCTGTTGCTTGATTGTTCCAAAGGATAAATTTGTTTTGTTATTCGCGGGGCTTTTCATACCTGAATGGTAATTAACCTTTTACTGCACATTCTAAAAAATTTGTGGGCTTCATTATGCAATTCATGTCTAAATGCCGTGTTAACCCGTGACTGCTTATGGCGATAATTCTGCCGGGGAAGTCAGTTTAGAGCTTTTAATAAACTCAATCTTTTCTGAGGGAGGTCAACTTGCAGGCCACCATCTTGGTTAAAATAAAGATCACATTTAACCATTAATCTGTTGAAAATATTTAAATTACTGAGCGTGCTTTTCAGATCAATCTTCAAAATGAGCAAGGTTTATTCAGTCAAATTTCGAAAGCAACGTCTTCGGCAATTATTCGGCAGTGTGTCACGGGTAAAAAGACTCATTTAATGGAGATATCTCATCTCCTGATAGACAAATGGATTTATTTATTGCCCTAGCATGCAAAAAGCAAATATTTATTCCAACAATCGACGTAAAGCAAATTGTTTAAATACAATATGGACACTATCTATAGTGATGCCATGTAAAAGACTTGGAACATCTGAGCAAAATAAAAATTTGTTCAATTATGTGAAATAAATTCATAGTGGCAAAAAACAATACAACTTGAAAAGCACGCACAAAGCAAGATATGATGTGACCTCGTGTAATGAACAAAGCTTTATTTTGTGCATCACAGATTCGATGGAAGACCACTGACAGGTCACTTCAATGCACTTGCTTTCGGAGAAGAAATTCAACAAGATTAGCTTCCTAATTAAACAAAATCGATTTCTGAAAAGATTCTCTGTCTCGAAAGAAGAACTCTTACTCTACCACAAGTCCTTCTCACACCAAGCACAGCATTATCAATAACTGCAGTTCTCCGACATGTTCTCAGAGCACCTTGCTTCATGTACGGTAGCATGACAAAGAAATAAGCGACGAGCGCACACACTCAAAGAAATGAATCACAGTTTGCTCGAAAAGCGATGCGCTTCTTGATTTTGAGTAGGAAAATCATGAACCAGTTTGTCCAGGCAAAAGTATGTATATTATAGTGCAACGTGAGCTCTCAGAACCAGCTGTTAGTGAGACCACATGAGTCACTATTTGGACAATACGACCCAATCATTTCGCTTATTCCTCAAGTTGAATTTTTTAAGCGGAAGGCGCGGCGCGCCTTTGACGCGTCAGCGACTCGCGCGTAAAGCAGGCGTCGCAGGGGGAGGCCTGGCAGCGGCTGACGCGCGTCTCATTAGACGCTAATTTTATTCTATCTTATTAAGTATTAGTGAATTTTCGTATTTCTAGCTAAATAAGTGTCCGATTTAAACAAAAAGTTTATTTCAACTGTCAAACTTATTTCCTTGTAAACTAAAGGCAAAAACGATTAGATTAGGAATTGTTTCAAATTATTTTTAGAAAAGGACGTCGAGGTGGTGATGTGCTGAAATTTGTAATGAAGCAATTAGAGAATCAGCAGTAGCAATAATGAGATTTATGAAGAAGGATGTCGATTAGTAATTAATGACCTCATCTGGAGTTATGATAGTATTCCACCGAGTGAGAACTACTGATCGAACTGACGTGGAGGTGAGCGGGAACTAACGTGTAATGTGAGCGGGAACTGACGTGGAGGTGAGCGGGAACTAACGTGTAATGTGAGCGGGAACTGAAGTGTAGGTGAACAAGAACCAACGTGTAATGTGAGCGGGAACTGACGTGTAGGTGAGCGGGAACTAACGTGTAATTAAAAAGAAACGATGTTAAATGAGAGAGAAGTTTGTTTCAAGATCATTATGCAGTTTTCAGTGTAAAGAAACTAACGCTTCACAAGGATATGTTAAATGAGAGAATAAGTTTGTTTCAAGGTCATTCTGTAGTTTTAATTTTTTTTTTTCAAGGTCATGACAGAATAACCAATAATTCAACACCAGCAAGAGAAGTGAACTGACATGTATGAGACGAGGTCAATTCAACACCAGCAAGAGAAGTGAACTGACGTGTATGAGACGAGGTCAATTCAACACCACAAGAGAGCAAGAGAAGTGAACTGACGTGTATGAGACGAGGTCAATTCAACACTTTCAAGAGAAGTGAACTGACGTGTATGAGACGAGGTCAATTCAACACCAACAAGAGAAGTGAACTGACGTGTATAAGACGAGGTCAATTCAACACCAACAAGAGAAGTGAACTGACGTGTATAAGACGAGGTCAATTCAACACCA